>NC_142110.1:757500-987500 GCF_056152115.1 Neolamprologus brichardi | reverse complement strand
ATGAGAAAAGCTCACAAACCTGCATGTTAATAATAATAAACGTAGCATATTATGATGCTGTGATCACAGCAGCTGTTCTCCAACCTTCAGCGAAGCGTACTCGAGTAAAGCATAAGCTTCTGAAATTTCAGGCACATTCAGGGACAAAAGCAGAGAAACTCCAAATATTAAAGCAGCGACTTCAACTTTGTTAAATAAGTTCTTGTTGGTCACAATCAGAGGGCGTTATGAATCCAAAGCTGAATCGTTTTGTTACAGACACTCACGTAAAATGTAAACATGAAACAAAGACCAAAAAGTCTTAATTACAAATAATAAAAGAATTCAATGTCATAAAGAGGAGCTTAGCCTGGAGTTTAACGGCCACAGGTACAATGATTTCCTGCAGCATTCGCTGATGCATCGTGGGTGAGATGGAGAGGCTGTGGGGGGTTTAAAACTTATTTATTTAGTCCTCACTCTTCTCAGTAACCTGGTATTTCTTACTGTATGTTTACTTTAAAAGTCATCACAGTCTGTCTGAGGAGATGTTCAGAGGAGATTGTTTGTTTTTTGTCGATTGCATCAGTAAATCTGTAAATGTTAGAGAACCAGACAATCAGAACACCACCCATCATTTACACCGCCCCCTCTTTATGCGCTCCCTCCCGCTTCCACTTCTCACATAAGGATCCTATAAAGTTACTGCGGCCCAAAGTAGACGCATGCGCGTTAGGTAGCGTGTGTAGTAGTATTATTATTATTGTGAATGGGGGGATGGAGGTGTGGGCATGGGGTAGAGTGGAAATGGGATGGGGGTGGGTGGCTGAGGGGGGCGGTATTTTCGGTGTACAGTCACAAGAGCGACTCGACGGAGCCAGGAAGTAGACTGTTGATGCCTTCAAGTACTTTCTAAACTGTCGTAAATGTGACCTTTAACAGCGGCGCTAACGACCTGCCAAAGCGTTACCACGAAGGGAAAAGGAGAGAAAGAGAAAACAAGAGCTCTGTTATTATATGAGAAACTGAAGGAAGAAGTGTAACAAACGGCTGCTTGTACTCTTCCACAGTGATACTGCGGGCTGTTAGTGATGAATTGTAGCTATTTCCTTTTTTTAAATTTCATTTTAACTCCGGGCATACTGCATTTTGGAAGCATTTTGACCTTTTGCTAAATCACGCTGATACATGAATGAAAATGCAAATTATGCTACACACCAGACAAATATTTCCTGTGCTGCCAGAGCATAAAACAGCTTTGTTCCCTGGCATCCCTGCGTTTATTCTAATAGCAACTTTACAGACTTAAGCGCCTTTGTTTGATGCTTAAGCCCTCTTGACCCACGGGTAGTCGGTAGGCCCACTGAGAAGAAGCACTTGAAAGTTACAGGTAGACTTGAGACGCGCTCATTTGTTGCCACTTGCTTGAGATCAGACGCTCGTCGGGAGAGGGAGGGAGGGGGAGGGAGGGAGAGCTACACGGTCAAACTGAGCTTTATCTATCGCTGTGGGTCACTTAATAAGAGCCATTTGGAGCTAGAGGCGACCCGGAGCGCGCAGGAGCCGCAGGCAGAGGCAGATCATCAGTGTGTCAGCAGCAGTCACAATCACACAGATCAGCAGCACAGAGCACATTGCTCCACACAGGGAAGGAAAAAAACACAGAGAGAGAGAGAGAGGGAGAGAGAGAGACAGACACGGAAGAGAAGTGAGTGAAAGAGAGACGGACTGAGGGACGGACTGCAGCTCACTTTAACTTAACTGCGCTGCGGGATAATTACCAAAAAAAGAGGCGAATCTCAAGTGGCCGCAAAGTGTTGGTGAAGATGCCGCGGGTAGTCCCGGACCAGAGGAGCAAGTTTGAGAATGAGGAGTTTTTCCGCAAGTTGAGCAGGGAGTGTGAGGTGAGTCTGCTGCGCTCGGCGGAAATACAGAGAGAAAGGAGGCTCGTTAGAGGAGAGAAGCGTGCTGTGACAAACTTCACACTGTTGGGTAAAACTAATAAAGACTGGCGCACAGAGAGGCTTTCTTATAAGTTACATTGTTACTCTTTGTTATTTTGCTCTTTTCCTTTGTGTCGTTATGGATTTATTTGTGGTATTAATCCTGGATGAACAAAAAAAAATTATGTATTTTTAGTTTTTTTGTTAAAAGTACAAACAACAGCGTAGAAAGAAGGATCTGCTTCTGACATCAAAAATCTAAATTCCTCTCGCTTATCTTCAAATTGCAGCTTACTGAATATCAATCAGTCCCATTCAGTGCAGATGCCAAATCAAATCCAGCTTCATGTAACAGGTATGTGTGTTATTCTTCTCTCTGTAGATTAAATACACGGGCTTCAGAGACCGGCCCCACGAGGAGAGACAAGCTCGTTTCCAGAACGCCTGCAGAGATGGACGCTCGGAAGTGGTGAGCAAAACAAACATTTTTACTCCTTATAGAAAATAACTGGATGGGGAGGGAGGGGGGGGGGGGCAGTCCTGTGGACCCATAATGTGACACAAACAGCGGGAAAAGTGCAACCAGAAAGTTTTCATTTCATAAAAAGCACACTGATGTGCAGTGGCTGGATGGTGTTGTGAATGGCACTAGTATAAGAAATCACAAAGACACGATCGCGGCACTAATACGCGACACTATGAAACCTTATTGTTAAACTGGCTTTGTGCGGATATTTTGATGCGTCCCCGCACCAGGAAGTAGACCTGTTATCAGACATGCAGACCCCCCAGACTTCACTCGCGGGCTTCTTTCCTCTGTTGTGCAGCTGCAGTCGTCACATGTCATCACGCAGCTTCACGGTTCCAACGAACAGAGCAGGAGGTGCAATTTGGGGCCTGAAGCTGCCACTTAAGCTAAACCTCACCTTGCTTGTCTAATGTTGTTGTACACAGGAAGCAGACGACAGTAATGATACAAAAGAGCATTTTTTTTTTTCAATAATCATGTAACTGATTGATACCTGGTAATTAGATTACTATTTTAGTTTAGATACTCAGTTGTGCTGGGCGGCCCCGTGCTCTGCTGTCGCCTGCGTCACACTGATTTATGTAAAAAGTTTTTTCTTTATTTTCACGTACGGAGGAGCAGCCTGTGGGGAGCTGCTGCAGCAGGAGGTAACTGTGAGCTGGCTCTGCCCGCCTCGCTCCGCTCCTCCAGTGCATCCAGTCAAACGTCCAGTTTGAAATGGATGCCTCCCAAAAGCAAATGGCTTTACTCGAGCTCACTGTCACAGCATCACAGTGTCAATTATAGTGCAATGCAGGTGAAACTGCAGGATTCAGCAGTGCGCGCTCTTTGTACCCACAGTGTGAGCAGCACTTAATGTTGCTGTGAAAGCTTTAAAACAAATCTGAGTGTGAGATGAATCCTGTGAAAGTGCAACATGTTCCTCTGCATGAAGCTCAGTGTCGAACTTTAACAGCAACATTGTAACAGAAACGTATCTGCATATGTTACCGTCTTCACTTCTGTGGAAATACGACAAAGCTTTCTCCTCACAGTAAGCGCAAACAAACCCACGTGACCCGCTTTTGTTTCCTTTCAAACACACAGGGCGCAGTGTTTATAGCGTCAAAGCAAGTCTGGACACATTAATATTCTAATGATGCGATTAGCCAAGTCTGTTTCAAACTATCACGCCTCCAATAAAAGGTGAGGTCAGACGAGAAAGCCTTCGGGCTGCTGGCGCAAACACAGAGCAACTTCTGCCGTCTTAGTCATCCTCGTGGTATTTTTCACAAACACGCTGTCATCCTCGGGCAGCGGCGGTGAGCCCGGAGGGCGCAGGCCATCTAGTTTTACCATCTTTTAGTGGGCCGCGTTGCGTCTGTCTGTCTGTCCGCGCTGTATTTATAAGCCTCTTCTGCCGTGAGAATTGATGGCCACGGTTTTAACGGTTTGACGGCAGCTGTGACATCATGCCTCTGATTTATCTGTCGGCCTGACGCCGTAAAGACCTCCTGCTATTTTAACGGTGAACGACTATCAGACACAATGCGAGGTTGGCCTTTTATGGAGACAAAGTCTTTTTAATTCTGGATTTTAAAGTTTGACCTCCAACGTGTGTGTAGCGACGTCACAGCACGTTAACGTGTAGCTTTTAATAAAAGGCGCCGTCAATCAATTATTAACTTTTAAAAACGATTGGGGAAAAAATGACATCAGATCTTTTTCCGAGCAAAGACTTTTAAATCTCTGGGACTTTAAATAAATCGATTTCCAGAACAAACATGTGAGACTTCCGGACTAACTGTAGGATTAATTTTACTCGACATGAAAAAAATCAAAGACAAAGTTTTAGTGGTTTTGTTTTTCATTATTTTTTGAAAGTAAAATCAGATGTGCAGTAAGACTTTAGGCTTTTAAAGAAACAGGCATTTATCTCGTTTCTGTGCTTCGGTATTTTGTTAGACACGCACGTATCACGAGAAATGAAATGAGCCACGCACACACTGGTGCGTGGCTCTGATCGCAGGGCCCTTAAATGTTCAGGATTGATCTGATGGATGCGACAATAATTCAAAGTAAATGATCTTCAGCTCAGCTCATTAGAGATGAGTCCTTTTCTAAACTACTATCGATTTCCATGCCGCGCTGCTCTCTCTGCATGTTCATCTCCTTTGACTTCATTTTCTTTGCTCCTCATGCGTCTCTTCATCTCACGTCACGTCTCCTCCACCTTCGCCTCAGTTTCTTGTCTCCTCTCCTCCACTTCTGTCTTCTTTTCTGCTCCTTTGTCTCCGTTTCCCTCCATCTCTCTTTTTGCCTCCCCTTCCCTCTTTTTCCTCCCAGCAGTAGTAGGCGCAGCAAATTAGTATCAGATGGTTGTAATCCAATACTTCAAATACAGCAGAAACGATGACTCGGCTGTTCTCTGCTCCCCTCGTTCTGTCCTTCTTCTCTTTCATTCAGTTTTTGCTCTCTGACGAGGGACAGATTTGAAAGGGTGCATAATTCATATGCTTCCAGTTTCAGTCGCATCACTAATGCCCTTAGTATTGATCTGTCTCAGCAAACGCAACACATCACACGGACACACAAAGACAGTGTTCGCATTATAAAAACGACATTTTCTAACCTAATTTTCTGCCTCTCTGTTATTCGTTGCTTTCTGACTGCAACGGAGAAATGCATTTTATTGATTTTCATTTCATTTGTGCTTCTGTGTGTTTGTGTGGAGGTACGTGTGCGGAGCACATCCCATTAGAGCGAGAAGCTGTTTCACAGAAATGCGAAAAGAAGAAACACTCGAGCCTGATGTGATTATATGTTTGTGAGGAGAGCAGGCCGCTGTTTCAGTTGGAGCCTTTGTTCTGAGAGGAGAGCGGTTAGACCACGAAGAACCTCAGAAAGGCAAAGAGGAGGAGGCTTTAACATTTGTCACTTATTTTCAGCTTTCCTGCTGAATGTACTTCTTCTGCATTTCTGGACATTTTAAGAAAAAAGAGATTAACATTGATTAATTACAATAATGCAAAACTACTGAACTTCTAAATGCCAGCTTCTGGTTTGTTATCCAGTTTCAAGGCCAAGCTGAGATATAACAGTAAGGTCGAGTAGATAAAAATGCTCATCCAGAGCCACAGCTGTGCAATATCCTCTTATTATCACTCTGAGTCATTACATACTGAGCTTGGTCAGTCAATATTAGCCCTCTTTACACCCTTTTAGGATTATTTTTAATGTGCAGCCTGATAAAGTTCAATAAAAGTCACAAAACAAGAGCAAGCGACACTGTTAAATGTAACTCAGAAAGTCCATGTTTGAATTATTAAACCAAACCAAGTAGTTTTTTTCTTTTTGCCTATCTAACCAAACAGTGACAGAAAAGGAAAAGTGGAAGTGTAAATGCAGCCGTCCCAAACGGGCCTTCAGCTCCTCTCTTTGCTTGGACGTCACTGGCTTCCTAATACTGGCGTGTACACTGATGCTAAAGCTGTGTGCATGTGTGACAGCAGTAAGCAAGAGCCTGTAGGCAGAGCATCACCGTAATTTCACCCGCTGGATAGTGAAGACCTGTGGTACCGAAGTCCTGCGTAAAATATATTGTTATTTTCCTCAGAAGTTAAATGAAAACGAGCATTTTGAAGTCAAAACACCAGTTGTCTAAAACGTTATGTGTTGAGATCTGTTTTCAAAAAATCAAAACTTCATGCACATTTCAAATGATCTCGTTTCCATTTCTCCACAGGCCTTCGTAGCGACAGGTACCAACCTCTCGCTCCAGTTCTTCCCGGCCAACCTGCACGGAGATCAGAGGCAGGTTCCTACGAGGGAATACGTCGACTTCGAAAGGGAGTCGGGAAGGGTAGGATGAGTGAAAGATGCTCCAGCAAACACATTTCTTTCATTTTGTAGTGTGAAGCGCAGCAGTCAGTGTCAGGCAGCGAGACGCATCGTTTGCACCTTTAATCACGCAAACAGCAAAACCTGCACAGGTTTGACAACAGATGTTTAGTCATGTGTGCTTGATTCATATAACGTTGACATTGTGAAACTTTTAACAAAAAAAATAGAGAAACGGCGTCTGCCCTTTGCTTTCTGTTCCGCTTTTATTCAAGAAATGAAAATGACACCAAAGACGAAAAAAAGCCTCATGTGAATTTCTGAGTAGACGTGTATCAGGACATGTTTGACTTCAACTTTTAGCCAAACAGCCGACAGAAAACACTGATTTGTGTGTCAGGGGTCGCACAGGTGCCCACGATGGACTTGAAGGGATCAATGAGATGTGGACGCATTTAGTCTTTTTGCAAAGAGAAGCTTTTAAACCAGCGTGGGCTGATTGTGACTGTGAACACGATCTTGTTCTCAGAGGTGAAATCGCTGCTTCGTCTCTCACGACAGCAAACTGATGAAAACCTTGTTTGAGCTTCTAACATCAAAGAAGTTAAACAACTTTGAGTTTAGAAGATGTTCGTTTGCTGCTGCTTCCAAAGTCATATCCACTGCTCGTAAACCGGCGCTGCCGTGTTTATGTGTATGTTAATTGTGTCCCCTGGCGCCAAGCCTGGACTCTTCCTATGGTTGTGTGTGTGCGTGTGTCAGAAGACCCTCCACGGACACTGGCCAGCTGAAATGAATGCCGGCTGGCGGCTCATTAAAAATGCATTCTGGGGAATCGATGGACCTCCGTGCCCCGAGGCTGACGGGCTAATCTCACACTGTTAATTATTTAGCTCAAGTGCCCTGACGTTGGGAACTCGTGTGTGTGTGCGTGCACTCGTGTTAATGGGTGATTAGCATTTTGCAGACTTTGTGTTTAGTGTCAGGCAAAAGGATGCACGCGTACGGTTTGCATCTTCTCTGTCACCTTAATGCTGCTCACAGATCTATGAAGTTTTAATGAGGCCAGCACTCGTCAATGTAAAGCAGCTCAACAGTTGTTTGGTAGCACCAAAGTCGAGGCCTCGCTTTCTGCGTCTCCCTCGTGAGACGAACAATGTTGACGCTCGTGCTGACAGCGTGGCGTTTGACTCCATATTCATGTTTTAAACTGAAACACAAACGAGTCCTTCTGCTCGCTGTCCGGCTCGAGGACACTCTCCTTTCATGCGTCTCCAACAAAAGACAGAACAATCTCGGTCTTTTCTTTGATGTAAGATTCATTTCCATTAAACGATACAGGAGAGCGCGGTTTCCCGAGTGCAAACAACTCCACTCTGCCGTATCAGTGCAGAGCCTTTGTTCGTGCACTCGGTGTACAGTTTCTGCTGTGTTACTCCACCAATATCTTTAGTTTCACGCACACAAACACTCACACGGCCTCGCTATCCCACTGGACCTTCCTGCAGAAGACGACTGTCAGGCCAGGCCAGAGATCTCGTGTACGTTGCAACTTCTTCTCTTAATTACTGTCACGGCTAACCCACGCAGAGAAACACGATGCTCGGGGATAGTTGGGGTTTTAACTGCTTGCAAAACAATTCGTGCAGATGAAAACTTTTCAAAATGAAATTACAGCACAGGGTAACTTTAGATATAAATGGGGTTATCTTTCTTGTAGTTCTCCTGATCCGTTCTCTGTTCGTTATTCTTTTGATTTTACGTCAACATCCATACTGCTTCAGCTTTTTTCACTCTGCCAGCTGGACTCAGATCCTTTGGGTCCCTAAGTTAGATAAATGGTAAAGAAAATGGGTCCATCCAACCCTCCGTCCACTCCCGGTATGTTTTGCACATATCCTCACTCCCACGCTGTGGGCTTCATCCCCCACTCACTCTCATCCTCACTTCATCTGCTCTACTCCTCCATTTCTCCCCTTTTCCCGCCTTCGTTTCCAAACACTGATGGTGCCAAACCAAAAGAGTGGCACAGCCAGGTTAAACTTGGCGACTGAGCATATGGGGTGTGTGTAAGAAAGAGGGAGAGAGGGAGTGTAGAAGTTACAGGCTCGCTGTTTTGCTGCAGGCTAATGGGAGCCAGCTGTGGAGGAGGTTAATTTTAGCGTTAGCTGCTAAGTTGCTAGCAAGCCTCTGCACAGGAACTGTAGCGCCGGCAGCAGCTTGGTCTGAAACAGACGACAGCACGGTTCTTATTTTAGAGTTTTGGAGCATTTAAATGTCAAAACGTTGACTTTGCGTCGCGCTCAGCGTTGGATTGGTCAATCTGGGTCAGCCGTGCCGTGTTCAGAGGCAGGTGTGACCTGAAAATTAAACCCATTTCTAAATAAATGTTGCTGTTTAACAACAACTACACACTATTATTTAAGTTTCAAATACTGAGTGGTGCTTTCTTCTGTAGTCAGAGTAGTACATCGTGTTTACATGTGATTTGTTAGATGCTTGTTGAGTCATTTTTTTGTTCTTGAAAGTCCTTAAAAATCGCTTTTCCCCTTCGTTGATTCTTTCGTGGGAGTAACCACGTTTCTAAAATGGATATCTGCCTTTCTCACCACATTCCCATCCTCCTCTACTCTGCAGCTTGTAACAGCACAGCTCGAGACCCCGCCTTTTTCATTGAGGCCATAACACCGTTGGGTTGCTGTTCGGACCCAAGGTGCTAAAGTAAAGATGCTCTTTTGGATTGAGATGTGATGATTGTGCAGTCCACTTGTTGTTAGCAGTGTAACCAGTGTTGTGGCTTTCTGCTGCTGTGTGAGGGTTCGGTGTATTGTTATTCAGAGATGCTCTTCTTGGTTGTTACGAGAGGTTGGATTACAGCTGCCTCCTGACCTCAGCATCAGTAAGGCACTTTTGCCAAAGCTGCTGCTCACTGAATTCTTTCTCCTTTCTTTACTTTTTATTGTGATCTGTAAACCCCAGTGATGGGTGCATGGGGAAAATCCCAGTAGATCACCAGTTTCTGAAATGCTCAGACCGGCCCACCTGGCACCAACAACCACGCCACGTTTGCAGTCATATATGACCTTTTGTCGACATTCGGATGCTCTTTTGCAGGATGTCCTGAGCATGTCTACGCGCCTAAATGCATTGATCTGCTGCCATGTGAGTGGCTGATTAAATATTAGCATTAAGCAGAAGTTGCCTAATAGAGAGAATGTTTTGCGTGTGAAGATGCAGAAAAACTGAAAACATGTTCATGAACCAGACCATTTTCAGTCATACGTGTGTGAACTGTAGAGTTGCTGTGTGATGGTTTTCAGCGCTGAGGCTCCGTCTCTGTTAAGTGTTCTGACTTTGATCCGGTACGACGAGCCCGCTACTTGTAACGCGTTACTGTAATCTGATTACTTTTTTCAAGTAACTAGTAAAGTAAGGGATTACTATTGCAAAAACAGTAATTAGATTACCGTTACTTTCCCGTAGGAACGCTGCGTTACTGCGTTACTAAAACCGTGATTTTTTTGCGAGAATGTCTCATGACAGTGATGTAAGCGAGTGCGACGTTCGTGACAACAGCTGTGTGCAGATCAACAATGGATCATATATCGAGTGCAGAGAGAGTATGAGCGTGCAGCGTTTAAAGCGTGGAAGTACTGACCTTACTTTGAGTTTGATTCCATAAAAAGTGACAAAAACATTAGTGTCCGTTGTGCGTGGGAAGAAAACTTCTTTTTACAGAGAAAAAACCCCTAAACTTCCAAACAAGCACCGAGTAGCTACGACGTAATGGGAAACTCACAGAGAAACTCGCGGATTCTTCCACTGACCGCTGCACACCTGCACCAGGGTAACCCTCCGCCTACCCCACTCCTGCTTTACAGGTGAAAATAGAGCAACAGGACCGCTAGTCTTTGACTTTATTTATTTTCTGCTGTGTTTTACTTGCATCTATTTGAAAGACTGAGTGTAAACACACAAAAATATTTTATTTTATGTGCTGGAATGTGCAGAAAATAGGTTTAAATGTTAAACTAATTTCTTCCAGTCAGAGAATGTTGCAGATAATTAAATTTTTGCTTCATGCATAAAGTTAAAAGATTAAAACTAATAAAACAAGTTTTAAAAAGAGACTTTTCCATTTGATTACATTTTGTATGATGATTATGCAGAAAAAGTAGAATTGGGCTGAAAGATCTATCACTTTATCACCTATTCAGGTTGTAAATCGTGTTTTTAAAAAGTAACTAAGTAACTAATTACTTTTAAAAATAAGTAATCAGTAAAGTAACGGGATTACTTTTTGGGGGAAGTAATCAGTAATTAGTTACTGATTACTTTTTTCAAGTAACTTGACCAACACTGGTGAGAAGTAATCAGATCTGCAAAGTCGTCGAGCTCGCAACCCAAAAAACGTTAAAGGATCGTCAGGTGATAACTTACCGTTTGTCATGACAACTGATGGAAATTAACTCCACTTTTTATATTAATTCATACAAATATGTCGCACACCCAGCGGGCCTCACTCTCTCTTTGTCCGTGCCTCTCCGTGCCAACTGATTAGATACGATTATTGTGCCTGCAGATAAAAGTTGTTCCAGATCGATAGGAGTGAATAGAAAATATGGCAAATATGGACACAGCTGTCGATGTATGTTATTGCACCATCGCAGCTCCACGCCAAGAGTAAACGCACAACTTTTGAGTCATCAACAGCTTTCAGAAGAAGAATGTTCGCAATCGTAGTCACTCTGAAAATGTCGCTCTTTTTAGGTTAGATACACAACAGTGGTGCAAATCAGCTGCTGCAGAAAGTGGACATTTCAAATGAAGTCAGAGTTACACTGCGATGGATGCAAATGCTTTGGCTTCTTTGATCAATGTGAGAAGACGCCAGCTGTGAACCTAAATGTGCATTTCAGCGTGTTTGTCTTCTTCGTGCTCCAACCTCAGAGTTGTTTTCAAAGATGGTGAAAAAGTTCTTCCAGATGGCAGCGATCTCTCTGACACACACAAGCCCTCTCACATCATTCCTTATCTGACGCCTGTGCCGCCCTCTAATTTATTCATCAGCTTTAAGCCTCCAGGACTCACAGCAGCATCATGTGTGCGTGCACGTGTGCGTGCATGTGTGCGTGCATGTGTGCGGTGTTATGTTTCCCTCTGAACGGAAGCTGTGCCATCGGTGCGTGACTTGTCAGTGACATCATCAAAGCCAGACCACTAATTGGTTCCCTCTGCTACTGCTTCTCTTCATCCAAGTGTGTGTGTGTGTGTGTGTGTGTGTGTGTGTGTGTGTGTGTGTGTGTGTGTGTGTTACTCAGACAGCCCGAGTGGCTTTTCCGTTCATTTTAATGAAGGTTGTTTGATTGAAATAAGTTAAAGTAAACTTTGATCTGAGCCCCACAGAGACACACCCCACACACACACACACACACACACACACACACACACACACATCCACACACACATCCATGTGCTTCTCCTCCCACAGAGTATCATGTTTCCTGCTCAAGGGCTCAGATCAATGACCACACCCACTCCCACAATGCACTGTTCTGTCTAGTGTCCTCTGTTTGTGTGCTCTTTGTGCGCGTCCCCGTGCTGCATGCTCACATCTTTGTGTTTGAATGGAGCTCTCTTCCTGGACTCAGTCTGGTGAGGAATCCAGCACGAGTGTGTCAGTCCTCTCTCTGAGTCCTTCTCTTCCAGTAAACGTGTGCTGAGCTGGAACAAAGACGTGCAACAGTTCACCTGTGTGTTTCTGTCCCTGTGAGCCTCAGACGTCCCGACGCGATCGCACACTTTTCTCTTCCCGTTGCTGTTTTTTATTGTTTTCCTGCCTCTACAAAAAGTGGAAATGTTTTATACGTTATGCAGTTTGTACCTCTGAGTTATTCTTCTTTTTTTACGCTTAGGGTGCTCAAAATGTGGTCAGCGGGTGCACTGGCAGCATGAAAGCACATCAAGGAAAGAATTCACTTCTGCTCGTTTCATTCATTCATAATTCACGTTCAGAACGAGGACAAAGGTGAATGTGCTGAACTCATCGCAGCGCCCTGAGCCTTCCTAACAGTGACAAATACAGCTGGTTTTTCAGATTTAAATTCAGTGAGCAGTGTTGAACCACCATCCTCGTAAAAGACGCGTTAACTAACTAAAGGCTTTTCGTGTGTTTGCTTTAGCTTCACACTAGGGATGCAACGATACCAATTTTTTCAAACTGATACGATACCGATACTTGGATCTGAGTACTTGCCGATACTGAGTACAAAAACTGATACTTCTACCACACACACACACACACACACACACACACACAAATGCAATTATTGGAAGACAGTTTTTATTTTATTCTCTGCCGATAAAAAATAAAATCGTAATAAAAATCACCACAAAAAAATTTCAAGTGAAAAATAAGCACTTCTGTTAAATTATTGCAGAGTCTCCACATTGTAATTTAACAAAATATCACTGAACTACTGGCACTGTCCCGAGCTTTCAGAATAATAAATAAACACTTCTGTTTGGAATCAAATAAATACAAATTAGGTTTGAGAATAAAATAAACTTTTAAATTATTGCAGAGTGTCCATATTGTAAACAAACAAACAAACAAACAAAATAACGAAAGTATTTGGCATTGACGAACTCCTCATCTGCCCGTGGATCATCAGTCCACTGCGCCGTTAAACCAAGGACTGACATCGCGCACACACTGCTTGTCTTTACCTCTTTAGAAAGCTTTGGCACCATTATCTCCCTGATGTGTGTGTGTGAATTTCATATCGCAGCTCGAGTATGCTGAGAAGACGGTGCAATCCTATGTTTTCCACGACCGGCATTGGCTGGTCATCCAGAGCGATAAAATGAGTCGAGCCTCTGTTATTTTAACTGCCCGTGGATTTTCTCTTGATATTTTTCTTCGCTTTTCCAAAACCTGAGTTAAAGTTGGCTGTTCCACACTGCTGACATTTTGTTTAGCCTAGCTACAGCAGCCTCCAGTTTCTCTTTTTTATCTGGAGCCGCCAGTCTCACTCGCCTAACCCTGTGCCTGTTTAGCGCGGGATGTCCCCCTAGTGGCCAATCTAAAAAACTACAACAAAAATGACAAGCCACCCTCTGATTAATGAAATAAGTTGGTATCGGTTCATGGTATCGGTTAACTTTTACGAGTTAACCGATACCACATTTTACAGTATCGGTCCTGATACCGATACCAGTATCGGTATCGGTGCATCCCTACTTCACACCCAAGCTCACACGTTAACTAACTAAAGGCTTTTCGTGTGTTTGCTTTAGCTTCACACCCAAGCTCACACGTTGGCATCAAAACTATCAGAAAACCTTTAAAATGGTTTAAAGGGTCAAGTGTAGAAAACTCACAGCACGTTGTGATATAAACTTCACTGTTTCTCCATTAACTTACTACGCTTTGGTCTCCATCACCTTTGGTTTGCATGTAAAAGGGAAACTGCTAAATCCTGATAAGATGCTGGATGAGCACAGATTGTAAGCTGAGCTTTGAAACAGACGCTGATGTTGGCTGAGTTCAAACCTGATGGATCAGCTGCAGTTTGTGGATCGGTGTAGCAGCAACAGCGTTTCTCCACAAAGCGGCGTCTGCAACATCATTATTTCAAACCTACAAGATGCATCTGTTTTCCTGCATCAAGCTTCATCTCCTCTGATGTCCTGCAGCTTCTCTTCAGTTCATGGACTGAAAAACACAAACACAATGCTTTGGAAATCTGCAATCATATCAGGTAAACTGTGTCTGCAGAATATTTGGCAATGCAAAATGTGCAGGTGCGTGTCAGCACGTGTGAGTCTTTGGAAAAATATTTAGTGCCAGCTCGTGCTCTCTCGTGTTTGTAAGTGTGTCTCCAGCATGTGGAAGGATTTGCATGATATTTCCATGAAAGCCATAGGAACATGCCACAGTGTCTGGCCCTCTGGTGCACACAGAAAGGACTTTGCATAGCAATGATGCACATTATGTGTCTCGGGGCAGTTAGAGATTCAGACTGGGGCAGGGCCGAGGCACTCACAATAGAGGCACCAACTGCCAGGAACAATTGTTTTGCAATACAAAGATATGACCTGAACAAAGTTTCAACATTTTCGCTCTGTGAAAACTGAAAAGTGAGGCCTGCGAATCAGTTTGAGTTTCTTCTTCGTGGGTTCGTGTTTGTTTGTCTTCACCTCTCACATCTGTCTCAGATCATTTAGATGGAAGCTCGAAGTCGTATTTGACATCATCCAAGATGACCTGGCAGTTACTGTGTGTGTGTGTGTGTGTGTGTGTGTGTGTGTGTGTGTCACATGTTGTTTTGCAGTCTTTATAATTACAGGGTGGAAAGGCAGAAGAAGAGAGAGTGGTCATACAGTAGAAGAGTACCCTGCTATTATACTTCTGTTGCTTTAGCAGGTGTGTGTGTGTGTGTGTGTGTGTGTGTGTGTAGGACAGACAGAGACAATAGGCCTGAGGATGTTAGGCTGTATTCAGCAGGGGATTAGAAACAGAAGGCCAGTAACGTGCTTTATCTACACCTGCTGCTGTCACACCTGGCACACACACACACACACACACATACACACACACACACACACACACACACACACACACACACACACACACACACACACACACACACACACACACACACACACAGGTCTATGACTTTAATCTTTGAGGTGAACTTTATATGTAACATCATCACTGTCAGCTTTGAGTTTGAGCTTTTAATAAGCGCTGAGTTAGTCATTAATTTGCTTTACATTTTCCTCCATGTTTGAGCCAAAAGTGACCATATTTGGACATGAGGGTGGACTGTGCTAAGCTAGCTCTAGCTAGCTGAGAAGGTACATGTGAGCACATCACACAGTTTCCAGTTATTGTGTGGATGCCCTCAAAGGCATCCACACAATAACTATTGAGTTCCTGTTTCTCTTTATTCTTTATACTTTATTCTTCAAGTTGCTCCGTTCTTTGCCGCTTAACTACTTCCACAATTTTTCGTGCAATTTTCACCATTCAAATTTCACAAGATTCTGCTATTTCTGCTCATTCCTGCTATATCTTTTTGTACTTTTAACTATTATACTTTTTAAAATATTAAGCTTTTTATACAATATTTTTGCCCATTGAACTGAATGGAACACATTATCAATGTGGTCACTTGTTTCTGCTCGCCGGGCTGAGCTGTGTTTTAGCTCAGTGAGATGAGCAGCCGTTCTCAGACTGGGAGGCCCGGGTTCAAATCCCGCTTATGGCAATATTTCAGTTAACAATTAAACTTTTTTAACTCTTTTCAACACAAATTTCAGCTTTTTCAGCTGTCTTCTGCAAAAACCTATTTTCAGCAGAAATCTGCTGTTTGAACTTTGAACTTGCTTGTTCACCTCTTCTGCAGAATTTTCAACCATTTCACTTCTTATCAGCATAATTCTCAGCAGCTTCTGCTCATTTCAGCAGAATTGTCAGTCTCTCCATCTCTTTTCTTGTGAGAATGACTTTGGCTCAGTGAGATGAGTAGCCTCCTTTACACCAGGAGGGCCAGGTTTGAATCCTGCTCAGGGCAAAAAAAAAAAATTTCACCACTTTTCAGCAAAAATTTCTGCTTCTTCACCTGTTTTCAGCAGAATTTTCAGTTTCTTCACCGCCATACAATTTTTGCAACTTTTCATCTTTTTCAGCTATTTTCAGCAGACAGCTTCAGCATTATGGCATCCACACAGCATTTTCGCAGGAAATGCAAATTTTTCTAGTTGCTATTAAAGGTTCATTCTCAGAGAAAAACTGCAGCACTCAGTTTTTACACAGGTTGTTAACAGTTAACCACACAGCAAGCTGTATTATGTTATATTATTACATTAAAAGAGGTCTTAAAAAAACACAAGACGTTCAGCTGAAAACAAGAACACAGCCAGAGGTCACAGCCAACGTAAGCACCAGCCTCATTCGAAGTGGTCAAGCTCTTAATCACACATACTTTAAAGCAGGGGTGGGAACTCCCGGCCTCGAGGGCCGGTGTCCTGCAGGTTTTAGATGTGTCCTGATTAAATGGCTAAATGACCTCCTCAACATGTCCTGAAGTTCTCCAGAGGCCTGCTAATGAACTAATCATGTGATTCAGGTGTGTTGACCCAGGGTCAGATCTGAAACCTGCAGGACGCCGGCCCTCGAGGCCTGGAGTTCCCACCCCTGCTTTAAAGTAAACCCACAGAGTTGTCATGGAGCTGCGAGCTGGCTTTTTGTACCAAGTTTGTCGATTTCTTTGTTAAAGTTGGAGGTCTTTGGGGACTGACTCATGTATGAATCCAAGGACCTGCAGTTTTTGGCACGTCTGTGTAAAATGCAGTTTTACACCTCTGGAGATGGGAAATTGGTTTTAAATCGTTTTGTAGTTAGAATCGGTTTTAATGTTACTGCATGCATAACATGGCTGCAGGATCAGTCTGTGTGATTGTAAGTACAGCTGTTTTAGCGTATTTTCCTTTGCATCATTATTAGCATAATGATTCTGAGTATATATCAGTGGATTAACCATTTCTGTCTGGTTTCATTGACTGATCACATGGTTTCAAAATGACCTACATCAGCGATATCACAGAGTGTTCATGTTGATAACTATTGAGCTTCAATCCATGTAGTGTGTGTGCAATGAATAAAACCTTAAATGAATTCATACCGGAGCTACTGTTGAGATAAAGAATTGAATTCCATCTGAAATATGAGAATATGGGAATCTTTTCTCCTGCATGCTGCCTACGATCTTTAGACTAAAATCCTAAACTCTTTCCCAACGTCTCCCTCACCTTCTTCAACTTCCAGAGAGGAGAAAACGATGCTGGCTGTGAAAAGGCC
The DNA here is from genome assembly GCF_056152115.1 of Neolamprologus brichardi. Lineage (NCBI taxonomy): Eukaryota > Metazoa > Chordata > Actinopteri > Cichliformes > Cichlidae > Neolamprologus > Neolamprologus brichardi. The sequence goes on along the minus strand of NC_142110.1, from coordinate 970,363 downwards.
GTCGTGTTTGCTGTGGATGAATCAGGAATGATTCATGTGATGTGCACTTTATTATCCTCGCAGCTGTCCTGAGACTGTTTTACAAAATCCCTCCATTCTTCAGAGCAGAAGAATATCATACTGCATCATACGAGGCGATCACGGGCGATGAGAGGAGCGAACGGGGAAAGAAAGCATCTGGCTGCTGACTCAGACGCACATAAGGGCACGTGTTTATTGTGTGAACAACACACACACAGATTTCCACATAGTCACTACAGTCTTTAATCTAAATCGCACACACACACACACACACACACACACACACACACACACACACACGCTGGTGTTTGTGTGACTCTTTGTAATCGACACATTCAACCCCCCAGACACTGATGTTACATTCTTCTGGATAATAACATAATTACTGCACTAAATCAGTCGGTGCCTCCTGCTTAGACAGTAGACACACACACACACACACACACACACACACACACACACACACACACACACACACACACACACACACACACACACACACACACGCCTGAAAGCAAAAAAGTTATGCGCTGAATTGTGATGGAGGGATTAAAGAAGGCACGTTTTTGTGTTACTCGATTGTGTTTGCGTGTGTAGGAGAGACGCACTGCCACAACTCAAAGGCCTGAAACACAGATACCCATTGTGATCACACACTTTGTGGGCACTGGTCTGTGTGTGTCTGTGTGCGCTGTAGTGGGTTGTTGTGCTGACTAGATGGTTGGCATCAGGCTGAATGAAGGGCAGTATGCCAACACATCTCCCTCCATCTGCGTCACACAATGTCTGCCAACATATACTCTGCCTTTCTCTTTGTCACACACACACACATAAGCACTTACAATAACCGGTGTTAGCATGTGATACGTCTTTGCTCGGCTCTGTTTTTTCTGACAAAGTGGAAGAAAATAAGATAATTAGATTTCTATTCTTTACACAAACGCAAATATTCACAGAAGAAATAAAATTCACACTCATTCACAAACTAACTGGTTGTTCCTGTCACGTAAATCCTTATCAATAACACATGAGGAGAACAGTCAGAGTAACACGTAACAGGAAGTCGTATATTCAGTGAGCAGAGACGATCCACAAACACACCTGTGAAGGTCACAACAGGTCAGTCAGGATATTTCACCAGCCATCCAATCACTGAGGGACCTCTTCGTGTCCGTCATCAATCTAAGCTGTGTGAAGTAGACAGACGAGAGCGAGCATGATGCTAACGTATGTGTGACAATGTTAGCCACACTCATACTAGAGGTGGGAATCACCACACATCCCACGATACGATATTATTGCAATTTTTTAAAATATTTTGCGATATTCAGATTCTGTACATAAAGGTAAACTTTATCAATATTCATTTTCTCTAATATCAAAGTCTCACACTCAGTCTTTCTCTCATTTCAGTTTGATTGTTGACAAACTGAACGGTTTGTATTACAGTCTAGTCCAACTTAACTGAATCAACCATCTGGTACAAATATAGCTATTCTGAACTATGCAGTTTATGAAAACTATGCAGCCCCTTCAGCAACTGAAGAATTTGAAAGTAAATGAAAACAAAATATAATTTTACATTAAATAAAAAAGTTTTAAACTTCATTAAAATAAAACATGTCTTAAATTAAAATAAGTAAACTGTCATGTTTATTAAACACATTTGGACAGTGAAGGAATGTCAGGATTCTTGCTCAGAAAAAAAACCCTTTTTTGTAACAAAGTATCGATTTCTGCTGTCCCTGTATCGATACATTATTAGCAAACAAAATATCACCATGCTACACAGTATCCATTTTTTCCCCCACCCCTAACTCATACGTCTGCATTTCTATGGATGGATAAGCAACAGTACAAAAAAGATGCTGATTGTGACTCTATGATATCATCAGAAGAACCAAAGACCAACACACACATGTTCACTCACACACTGGTTTAAAATAAGTCATAATTACTTAGCAAGAACCACACGACACTGCACGCACCAAACGTTAAAAGCAATTTACAAAAACAAAACAAACGGAAAGAAGACCAAATAGTCACTTAATCAGCCGTCCCCAACCCCCGGGCCTCGGACCGGTGTGTGAGTTGTTTGGTACGGGGCTGCGAGAGTTGAGGCTCAGGTGTGAAATGTGTAGTTTTCAGGGTTTTTATCGGTTTTCAGCGTTATTTTGTTATCGTTTTTATCATTAACTCGGTTTTCCTGGGTCTTCCCACATGGAAAAGATCTATATAAAAATCTTATAAAGTTTCTGTCTTGTATGAAACTTGTATGAAAAGCACACAAGAGTGAAAACAGATATAAGATCCCTTGAAAAATTATATAATGAAACTTGTATGTTTTGTATACTTACTAAAGAAATATATGAAAGTACTGAGATAGTGGCCACTTTCATGAGTAAATCATATGTTTTTACTATTTCTTTTCCATATGGGAATACACGTGTGTTATGAATAAATCTTTTTTTTCAGTACCGGTACTAGTTTTATTTTGTTGTATTTATCCACGACACCTTAAAGGCCGGTCCGTGAAAATAATGTCGGGCATAAACCGGTCCGTGGTGCAAAAAAGGTTGGAGACCGCTGACTTAAGAAATAAATAAGTAAAATCTAACATTAGAATAATGAAAACGATGAATCATTTTACAACTGCAGCTTTTACCAGGCATCACAGCACAGAGATGATCCTATCAAAGAGAAAGTACAATTTGAAAGGCCATGGACTCAAAATAGTGAAATAGTAAAAGAACAAAATCGAGCCAAGGAAACTGTTTCTCATGCTTAACATCACTTAATAGCAGTCTGCGTGCACGCTCAGCCCTTTAACACAGAAACAGCGGCGGCGCCCTGGTAAATGCACGGTTATGGGAAACCATGTGAAGTATATTTAACCTCAGTAAACTTCACATGTGATGACGAAGCACGTAGGCACGTGTGGTTTTAGAGTCTGTTTGTTCTTACAAGTGAAAACGTGAAGTTTGCTTCGAACGTTGTTGTTGAAGACTCACAGTGGACGGTCGCACTAAAGTATGTGTGACTCTTACCAGTTAAACCAGTACATACATCGTCTCTGAGAGTGAGAGTGAGGCGGCGCTTCACTGAATGTGGTTCGCATTTCCACTGGACTTCTGCTTGTTTTTCATATTCGCTGCAGTGTGTGAGTCCTCCTGTCTTCACGTGTGTGTCTTAGTAAATGGATGTGGGGGTTGACATGGTTCTCTCTCAGAAGGAAGTCTGTGGTCGGGCCGTTTCTACATATTTTCCCCTCACACACACACACACACACACACATGCACAGACACACACATGCACAGACACACACACACACACACACACACACACATGCACAGACACACACACACACACACACACGCACACACACACATGCACACACACACACACACACACACACACACACACGTTTTCCCTGTCAAGCTAAATGAAGCTTTCTTTTAAAAGCAATATGCAGCCCCACAGATGTGGAAGCCATTCCTCTTGCTCTCTCTTGCTTTCTCACACACTCACACACACACACACACACACACACACACACACACACACACACACACACACACACACACACACACACACACACACACACACACAGAAAAACATTCACTCGAATAAACACAAAAACCCACAGTCTCTTGGGGTGCGGTCTCCCCTGCAACCCCGGTGCAGTGTGGGTAGCTGTCGTAAAAGAGGTCCTGTGAGAGAGCGTCCAAAAATAGCCTGAGTAAAAATGCAGGACCAGAAAGCTCACCCAGTGTCTCTCAGAGAAATCCAGGCATCTGTGTGTCTGTGGATGTGTTTAAGTTTTGTTCATTCATACAATAACACTTATTGATGCTGATAAAAATACACACAAACACAAACACAAACACACTCTGCATCTGTCAGAGGTGCTGCTTCGTTGGGTCACAGAAATCAGAGTAAAGACAAGGCTGAGTGTCCTGCATCGTACATTATGAACTCTTTTGGCTGAAATAATTTCTTAAATCTTGTGAAATTCATTGTTTAGTCTGACTGTGTTTAACTGACTGTTTTTGGCTGCTTCTTCGGGGTTTTTGCCTCCGTTCAGGGCGCTGCGAACAAGCTGAGAACGCAATACTGATTTATTGGATATGTGTTTTTATTGATCTCTCTCAGGAGCACAAAGACTGGCAGAATGAGCCCCGTATGTTTTTGAGGAAGTGAGAAATGTGATCAAATATGAGCGTTTTTAAGGCTTATTGATTTTCACAGGTTCACAGCAGGCAGCTACTTTCACTGTGGAAACAGAGTGTTACACCCTGAGCATGCTGCCTGCCCAGCAAGTCAAACAAAGTTACACTAGACAGGAAATAAAGCGTTTGAGCTGTTGGTGCCGTGTTTTCTATTCCTCGAGTATTTTAATTTTTATCTATTGCTAAATACTGAGAAGTAGTTCAGTTTGCAGCTACTTGAATTTTCCTGCAGGAGTTCAGCCCAGCAAATCCAAACAGAGAAATAGTTTTGTGATCCTACAGACGTGAACCTGAACTCAGTCCATGCATACATGCAGACTGCAGCATACGCACCCTGACCACAGCCTGATCCTCTGTGCTGCTCAGCAAACAAGAGACGAGGGTTCATGAAATATAAGTGAGCGCTTCCAGTCCCGTTATTATCACAGCTTTCACCTCTCGCTGACAGAAAGACAAAACAGAGACAAAACAAGGTCAGAGAAGAGTGACGTGGACGGTCTACTATCGATCGGCTAATGTTCCGTTTCTCTTTCTGACTTAACTGAAAACACGTGACATTTTGAGGCAAGATTACATTTATTTTCAATGAATAATGAAAGGGATGAAAGCTGTGCAGTCTAAAGTCTGAATGAGACCATTATAGAAGCCGCAGACCTTTTCCAGAAGCTTTGAAATTCAAATGCATCTAAAAACGAAAGTTTTTGATGTACGACACTCACGTTTGATCAGTTTAGCTTCACTGTGTCAGAGTGAAAGCATCACTCACACAAACATTCAACATTCAACGACCTCGACCAGTCGCACGTACACATTTGTAATTGTGTGTGTGTCATTTAATAGTCCGACAGAGTCTCTGGAGAGGCCTTGACGTACTTTGTGGTCTTTTTCACAGACGATGGAGCAGGAGGGGTCAGGTCCACGTCCCAAACACGCAGCTTTAACAGCCGATAGATTCTGATTTAAAGCCGTCATTTCCAATGAACTCGTGCTGCTCCACCCCAGGGCCAAAGCACGATCCGTGCACGCCCAGTATTTTTGTCGTGAGGAGCAGTTAACAAATCTTTGTGTGATTCAGAAAGAACTGATGTACTTTTAATGACTCACTGCCATCTGCCTTAACAGCTGAGCTGTAACTGTGATTACATGAGAGGATTTTGAACAACACCATCAGCGCTGCAGATACTTAACCAAAGTCACAGCACATATTGGTTGCTATTTAAAATGTGGACATTAACGTGGTTCGCTCTCGCGCTGTCCTTGCAGGTCTATTTAAAGGCCCCTATGATCCTGAACGGCGTGTGTGTGATCTGGAAAGGCTGGATCGACCTACAAAGGCTGGATGGGATGGGATATCTGGAATACGATGATGAAAGGGCACAGGTATCACCAGCTCTACTTTTTACTCAAATGTCTTTTCCTCGTCAGGAAACCAACTACGATCTTTCTTTGTTGTCGTTTGTGCTCGCAGCACGAGGACGCGCTGGCTCAGGCCGCGTTCGAAGAGGCTCGACGCAGGACGAGAGACTTTGAGGACAGAGAGCGATCGCACAGAGAGGATCTAGAGGTGAGAGACGAGGGATCGCCGACTATTTATCTTGAAATCTTTCTCAGTCTTGCAAAGCCGGTCCCAAATGACTCTGTTGTGGTGAACAAAACAAAAAAACCTCTCTGCAGTAGTTTCACTCATGCTGGCCTCTCAGTGATGCTACAGCAGCAGTGCAGTGAACACAAACTGCAGCTCTGGAGGTCGCAACAAAGCTTGACGTGTAAATATTTTTTACGGTGCATTTTAGTGTGAAAAAGAGAATTAAAAGGCAAAAAGGCTCATTTTTATGTTACAGACTGGCTTTGCAGGACTGCACAGAGCAAACAGCATCACCAGCACAGCTTGCTCGTAGTGCACTTTCTTGTTTGCAACTCTTAAAATAAATCGGCTCCCTGAAAATGATTTTGATCCTCTGCTGAATTTTCTCACAGATTCTTTCAGACGCTGAAAGTAGAAAAGCATCAAAGTGCATTAAAAGTAGAAAAGTATTAAGAGTGTAATATATATCTGCAGCATCGCTTTCCTTGCTTAGTGCTTGGGGTTGTGTGATGTGTGCTTGTGTTCTGTAGTTTGTTTTTAATTATTGTTCTTTTTCTTTAAAGATTATTTGTGTAGTTTGAACCGTAGGTTTAGTGCATGATCAGTTTGGCGGTAATCCTAATCTGATAATTGATCTGACTTGATATTCATGAACTATTGAATGACTACAGTTTTGTCAGGTTTCCCAAAAGCCTCAGAAGGGAAAGTAGTTTGCTCATTTTGTGCATTCCTTTGAGTTAAATTGATGCAAACTTGGCAAAACAAGGTGATGTGTTCATTTTAGCAGTTCAAATGTGACCTTTGACCTGCACGTAGACGGTATAAACTGTAGGTTTGAAATTTGAAAGTGTCCCAAATGCATTTCATTGCTTGAGACAAACTCACTTTCCCAGCAAGGCTTTGGGGAGATCAGTGGCATCCTTCCCAAGTTGACGCCCTCCGAATGAACCCAAATTGTTTATTTTTTAGGACCCTGTGGTTTCTAAAATCTGGGACTGATGACACACAGACAGCCAGCAGAAAAGAACAGGGTCTGTGTCCTTCATTTCTCACCATCTATCACACTGTCATGCACTAAACCACCTCGTGTGTGTGTGTGCATGTGTGTGTGTGTCCACAGTTTCATTTGTGTATTCTTGTTTTTGTCCATTAATGTCTGTGTGTGTCTCTCAGCACCTGCAGCATTTTCTATGTTTTTATTTCCACACCGTACGTGTGTGTGTGTGTGTTCATGTGCATGCTCTGCAATGAATTTTATTCCTATAATTTGACTGTGTTTGTTTGAATGGTGTGAGAGACTCGGTGAGCACATGTTTCAGAGCTAGTTTGCAGAGACTCGCAGCCGGCTCAGCTTTGTGCTCCTGCAGAAATGAAAGAAAAGAGGCTGAACGTCATCGTGTGAAACAGAAAGAAAGATTTGATCCAGGTTTTATGTGACTGAGCTCGTGGCTTCCCCGAGGCTGCGGCAGAAAAAGGAAACCTTGTGTCGCTCCCTAAATCAGTAGAAGCACCGTCACTAGCTCCTTTAACACGATGTATAAACGCGTTGGTTTCCATATTTAAAATGTTTTGGACACATCGGCACTCAGAGGATGGAAACGGCTCCACTGTACAGTAAAGTGATCGCACGTGAAGGTCATGTTACTAAAACGCACGTTTGAGACGGAGCACATGAGTACATTGTTGCTATTATTATCAATATATATTAATCATAACGTATAAAGCTTAGCTTCATACATATGGAGATCAAAACAATATAAATCAATAATAAAATGATAATAGCTCATGGCTATCTAAAAGCCCCACAGATGATTTTACATTTCAATTCTTGTTTCCAAAAGAATCTTTGTAGAGTTGCTATGAACAGCAGCCACAGCGCTGTGAGCTTTGTGTTGTTTTCTCTGGGTGTGCCTGACGAGTGTTGCTGAATAGCTGCACAGATTCAGCCTCTGCATTTCTGTGGTCTGAACTCCACCTCTCCATCTGTCTCTCTGTCTCTGTAACTCTCTGTGTCTCGTTAGCTGGTGATCGAGTTATCTCGCTGTCCTGTCTGAGCTTCAAAGGCAAAGTTAATTTCTTCTTCTCTCAGGCAGAAGAGAAAGAAAAAAACGAGCTGAGGCAAAATTCTCGTTTCTTTCCTTTTTTCAAAATAGAAATGGGAGTGAAATGTGATTGTTTCACCTGTACTGCAAAACACACACGATGATAAGAAGATCATTGTGTGTGTTTTGCAGTACAGTAGGTTAAGAAAATTATGTTCCAACTTTGGGTTGAGAAGTTTTCAAAACGTTGGTGTCTTTTTTCTCCTGTGAATGCTGATTGAATATAAAAGACCAGTCGTTTTGGCAGACACCACATTTTTCATCCAAACGCAGCGATATTCCAGTTACTCAAGGTCAAAGGGTGCCTGTCACAATGATGGATGTATAAGCAATACATGCAATACTGCATGCATACACACACGTGGTTTGTTTAGCTATCCCTGTGAGTACATTCATATAAATAATGCATCGGCTCGCCCTTTGCTGCTCCTGCACAAATAATAATATTTTACACCTGCACCGTCCAAACACTCAGCGCTGACCAGGGTTTTAATAGTTTTGCAATTTTCATTAGTTTTTATTTTTATTTAGTTTTGACTTCAGATTTTCAATTTTATATCAGTTTTAATTAGTTTTTACCAATTGTTTGCTAGTTTAGTTTAGTTTTTATTTTTTTGAAAATCCTTAGTTTCAGTTTAGTTTTGATTAGTTTCAGTTATAGTTTTAGTTGTGTTTGCAATAATTAAGTGTAACAAAATCCCAGTTTCATCATATCAGTCATTCTGCTCATCCTTGGGTATGTTGCTATTCCAGCTACCATACTGCACCCTGGACAGGTCGCCTGTCTGTCGCAGGGCTAACACGCAGAGACAGACAACTCACATTCCCACCTATGGGTTCTTTAAATAAATAAATAAAGGCAGATGAACAACCATTGATACCAGGCAACTATAAAATGTATATCTTGGCCCCAATGAGACTATTAACTCTCGCAGCACCGGGTGTTCGTAATTTTGGTTCAAGTGAATTGATAAACTTTTTGAAGGTAATTGACTCACACAGTTGTGTAGATATCCCCGTACTGTTGTCTCGGGATGCATCACGCTGCCTTGCCTGGGGTTAGCTTCTGTTTTCTGGGGATGAGGGTTGAGTGTGCTCCCTTACCTTCTCAAGCTAAGCTAGGTTAGCCTTCTTGTGTGAGCTTTTCAAGTGCACTTTAAGGTTTGTGGGATTTTTTCCCTTTAGAAATGTCCCTCATAATTTGTCTGTTTCCACTACAAGACACTTGCTTTATCCAAAACACAGTCATATTCAAAGTAATCCCAAACTGGACTCTGGCTCCCGACTTTTCCTGACATGATTCTGCGCGTGGACGGAGCAGCGACACAGACGACTCGACTAACGTGCTGCCACCTGCTGGCATAATGAGACACAGCAAGAAAAAAACCTGGAAACTAAACTTCATTTTCACCCTTGACTCTTGTATGACACGCACACATCAATGAAAACTAAACACATTTTTGCTATAAATTCAGTTAATTTTAGTTAGTTTTCCTTTTTTGTTTTTATTTTTATTTCCGTTAACGAAAATGTTTTTTCACTTCTAGTTTTTGTTATTTCGTTAGTTTTCGTTAACGATAATAACCTTGGTGCTGACGTCTGTTTGAGTGAATCGATCGGAGCTCTGACACTTTGGATGTACTGGACGTTCTAATTGAACAGTGGGAATCAGGATCCTGTGAAATCCTGATGCACGCTGATCCATCTCCCAGTCCGGTTACATTACGTGATAAAATGAGCTAATGTACAGCAGACTAATGGGACGAGAGCAGGAACGCCACAGAAACAAACATCCGGTTTTCTTTTGTGCACAAATGTGATTTTCCAAAATATAAACGCGCTGCCAAAAAGCCCTCGCTTAGCTGATGCTGTCAGTCCAGGTGGTTGTGTGTTTGTGTTTGTGTTCACTGATAAGAGGGACAGTTATTCTGCTGTTGTTGATCAGTTCAAACAGAATTTAGTTTCAAAAGCAGAGTGAATCGAGAGAGGCTGCCTTCGAGCACACGCCAACCAAAAGCCTCTTTATGCACTCGGCCTGTTTAGGCGGGTGAGTGTTAGCAAAAACCTAAACATGCGATCATGCACATGAGCACATCTGTTGCACCGGCCTCAGTGAAAGCCTCTGTTCTCACTTTAAGGCAAACCTACACCCGACGTGTGAAAATGTGACGGCTGGCCGAGGGTCCGCTTCGCTACGATGTCCTCACGTCAGCGGTTTAAACTCAATCGGGTCCTCACTAGGATAGCGAGACAAGCGCATTCACACACAGCCACACGTGCACGCCAAGAGCAGAGAGATTCGGTGGTGAATGATGAGCTGCCACTAAAAGCATTAATATATCATTAGTATTGATTGCCATCAGACCCCCTGCTTTGACTTACACACACACACATACTGTACAGGCACACGTGCACAAACTCGCAGATACAGCACATTTGCTCCAAGTTTATCAAGACACACACACACAAACACGCACGTGTGCACGCTTGACACACTATTGAGTTGTGGTTAAGCAGCCTATAGTGGTACAGAAGGCTCGCATCTTTACGTGGATCGATACAGAGAGCTCTTCTGGCCTCGTGATTACTGAGGACCACTCCCTTCTGCAGAGAAACACTCGCTCAAGCTCTCGCCGTCTGATTACAATCTTGCTTGTTTCCTGAGATTTTGGATAAACGAAGGTGTGTTTAGTCACATAATTAACTGCTACGTGCTGTTAATGTTGGAGCAAACAGTTTGTTTTTTATTTTTCCATTTGACCACTGAGAACACAGAGCAGCAACATGTCCTCAGCCGAATAATATGACAACACATTTCAAAAGTTCTACGATTAGCAGTCTTCTTCCTCATCACACACACGTAAACAAGCATCACGTCGTTCCCGGTGCTCCTCGTTTTGTGATCTGATAATTGTCCAAGATCCCAGAGCAGATTCAGTGAGAGCATTTCTGAAAATGACCTTTGCTTCATAGCAGTAACTATGATTGTAACTGGTTTTTAACTACCAACAAGCAGGCACTGGAAACAAGTTGCATCACAACTCTGTAAGTAAACAGCTGGCCAAGTAAACACAAATAGTTACATTATGTGCTCCGTTGTTAATTATTATTCTTAATGTTTTACAACAACAAACACGAGTCATGATGGTTTATCTGTAATAGCGATCGAGTTCAACCCAAACTTTTTGCCTCAGTATCCCAGTTTTCTTTGGGTTTCTCCGATTAGCGACAGAATAATCCAATATGACATTTTCTGGGGAGTACGTACGCACATGGCACAGATGGTGCTGTGTGATCAATTAACTCAGCTTTGATTCAAGTCAGTCTAAACGAGCCACACATTAATATTTGATGGCAGCAGCGCTGATAGAACAACAGAAAGCTTTCCAGAGGAGACTGACAGGGCCTGGAGTCAGTCTGGCTAAGAGGAGTTAAAATGGTAGCATGACATAGTGTGTGTGTGTGTGTGTGTGTGTGTGTGTGTGTGTGTGTGTGCGTGTGTGTGTGTGTGTGTGTGTGTGTGTGTGCATGTGACTGCGTGTATGTTGCTATTATCGTGAGTCACTGAGATGACACAAACTACATTCCACTTGAACTAAGCAACCCCTTTACTATCTCTGTCTGCATTTCTGTCTGCTCTGCTCTCTGCTTCACCTCTCCCCCTTCTTGCTCTCAGTTGACCCCTGCTAAACCCCCCAGCTATCACTTCAATGTAAACCTACAACCACAGGTTTTTTTGTTTTACACCAAGAGACCATGCTACGGCGCAACAAGGTGACATATTTCTAAAGGCCTCGTCTCTCGTTTCTGCTGGTGACCCAATAATCTGTTTTGTTAGTGTGTTTGTCTGCGTCAGCCAGTTTATCTCTCTGCCTGCCTGTCTGCCAGTTACCTCAACTAAAATATCAACATCGGTAAAGTGCATAAACAGCAGCACAGTCTGCTGTAATGAAGCTCTCTGAGTACCTCTAGTGGCAGTTTGGGGTATTGCAACTTTCTTTTGTAATTCTGTGTAGAGTCTTTTCAACATAGAAATCAGACTCTGTGTAAAGATTCTTACCTCAGGTGAAGCTGGGCATGTTTGCTGTAGCCATGGTGCTGGGGGCGGGTCAGAGGTGGCCATATTTGGACGAGAGAGGCTGAGTTATCAGATAATGTTAGCGAGCTGCAATCATAGACTGTATGGGTCCAGTATGCAGACACACGCTTTGTAATTAGTGCTGCATAAAACACTATTATAAGTTAATTGGAGCCTCTGGCATGTCACTGCATTAGATCAGCGGCCTCCAACCCCCGGGCCTCGGACCGGTACCGGGCCACGAGAGTTGAGGCTCAGATGTGAAATGTATAGTTTTCAGGGTTTTCAGCGTTATTTTGTTATCGTTTTTATCTCGGTTTTCCTGGGTCTTTTCATGTGTGTTATGAATAAATCTTCTTTTTTTCGGTACCGGTACTAGTTTTATTTTGTTGTATTTATCCGCGACACCATAAAGGCCGGTCCATGAAAATATTGTCGGGCATAAACCGGTCCGTGGCGCAAAAAAGGTTGGAGACCGCTGCATTAGATGATTGCATAAATCACCAACAACACAAATGTTTACTGAGACGTCTCTGTGACTGGGATTTGCAGCGATGAAGGTGAACTCCTAACGTTAAGCCTTAATTAAGTGTTAAAGAAGATTTATAAAGAAAACTTTGCTCTCGCAGTGGTTGTAGTGAAAGGCTGTAAATATGTTTACTTCTGTTTTAATCTGGGAGTCTGTGGGCATTGGCATTATTTTGAAGTTCGCCCCAGACTGGAGAAATCTTTACATTTGTTAACATGTGAAAATCTGTACTTAATTTATTGTCTTTTTTCTCTCTCATCCCTTCCTTGCCATCTCTTTCCTCCTGTCGTCTTGACATGCTCTTCTCTTCCCCCCTCTTCCATCCTTTTATCCCTCTCTCTCACCAGTCCAGACGACAGCAGGACCCCAGCCCTGGCTCAAACATGGCCAACGCTGACATGGAACACAAGATGCGCTGAGGAGGAGGAAGTTATGCAAGGAGGAAGAGTCGAGAACCCGTGCCGGCTGTCCATTCACTTTCAATGCAATCAACTGAAAAAGAGTTGAATGAAACTGCAGTTGTAGATCAGTTGTTTCTAACGATGACGGCTTCGCGTGATCATTTCTACATGCGACTCGTTTTGTGGTTTTCAATATTTGAATGTAGATGAAAATTGATTGAATTGAAAGTGAATAAAAACCCTCGAAAAAAGGGCCGAGGACACAAAGGACCTGGGCAAAAAGTAGTTATATGAATATTTAAATGTTGAACACGAGCAGTTAATGTTACAGGATATTGTAGATGTGACACAGATGTCATTCAGATTTAAAAGCTTTAATATTTTTTGTCCAGGTCTGAAAGAAAAGCGATGGATAGGGCTAGTTTTGCATACCAAAATGTATTTTCTATTACTATTACTGTTAAAATAGAGCAAGAGTGGTTGTCAGAGGGCTTTAATGTCATTACGGGGGAGGGAGGGCAGAAGCTGAAGGAAGCAGTTAAAGAGTTTGTTGTGGCCTGAGGTCACAGCTTACCAGCATCAAAGGTGTTGGAAAACATTTAAATAATTAAAAAAAAGGTTTCTGCATTGTTCAGTGTTGTGCAACACTTAATATTTGTTAGCATGCCCTTGTTTACCCCGACTATCCCTAGCTCACGTCCTAAAGCCTGCTGTTTTCTGAGACCAAAGTTCACTTTGCTGGAAAGGGGAGGGAGGGGGGCGGCAGGGTGGGAATAAAAGAAGAGGGAAACTTTTTTTTTTTAAAGATAATTTTGCCAGGCTCTAGGGTTTAACAGCATTTGCTGTACTGTAATGTTAATTATCTATGAAAACATCACTATCATAAGATACCTGTGATGGTGAAATAACAGGTAGCAACAATCTGAAGGTAAGACAACAACAAATGTGCTACAGTATCAGTGGCTCGGGAAGCAACTGGGAAAACTGTGTTTTTCTGGAGAGGGTTGGTCAGTCCGTGTCTTTTGTCTTCCAAGGGTTTGATTGATGGTGATACAATCAGTCTTGGTCTTTCTTTAGATGCATGAAACCAAACACAGGCCTGCCTATGCTCGTTGTTGTTCCCCACGTGGCCCGTCTATCATCAGAGCAATCGTTAGTGATTCAAAACTATGTCATCATAGTGCTCATCCCAGCAGGAGCACACCCGGAAAGACACAAAGGATCTGTGTCCTTATAGGACTTTTCAGATTTTCAAACCAAATGTCGCCCGTATGAACGATTTTTTAAAAAAGGGGTCGCCGTCTAATGAATCAGATGTATCTCTGAAATCTGGGATTTTTTCTTCTTCTATTGGTTCATAAAAGTTGATGATGATGATAAAAGATATATTATATATATTGGAGACATGTGGTTTTCCTCAGTGAGCATCTGTCTGATCCATAACAGTTATATAACCCATCCATCCAGATCTGTCACCCAGAGATTCCTCATCAGAAAAGGACAATGAAACCTAAATGCAGTCTAGCATCCCGTGTCCTGTTACAGCGTGACGATGTTTTTTGTTTGTTTTGTTATCGTTTTTGTTTGTGTGAAAGTCATGATGTTTACTTTTTATATTACTTCTCACTTCTGTATATGTACTCGCTTTTGTTCAGCTTTCAGCTTTCTTATGAAGCAGCAGCGGCTGCTGTAGGCTTTTCCAGAAATTTGGGATGTTTGAGGACTTTGATGGATTTATTTTCCACATGTTCTTTTATTAATGTTATTATTTTTATTGCATTTGTTGTTATTTTATTTTAGTTTTTTTTTTTTAAATCCACTTCCTGGGTTAAATACATTGACTGTGGATTAACTTATGTCCTGTTACCAGGCAACATATTTTTTTATTTTTTGTAGCTGAAAGTTTATTTCAGTTTCCAATGTATTTTAAATTTAGTACAGTCAACGGTTTCATTATAATTATTATAACCAAGAAAACTCTTTGTTCCTGCCTTTCTTTCTTCTCATTGTTAGCAGTTGTGTCGAGATTGACATAAAATTAGAAAACTCTTGTTTTTGTACATTTAAAGCCACGTTTGTAACATTTTACATGATGTTTTGAAGTAATGTTGTTGCTAAGAAATGATAGTTTAAATTAAAATAAAAAGAACAAAAATTTAAACTCAAACAACGAAAAGAGACTTGATGAAGTCGTACGTTATTTTTAAGTTAAGGCCTCGGGATCTTAAAATGATGAAGGACTTGTTTTTAATCAAAACTTCACAGAGAGTCCATCCTCTGTTTCCCCCTTGCTTCAGGTAAAACAAAAAACTACATTCTGGTTTTCAGATATACATGAAAGGATTTAATAACGTTAACCTAAGGTTTTTTTGTCTTCCCCCCCCCATTGGAGAATATTGAGAGCACAGAGAAATGCTTACCTTAGTCTCCTCATACCCTCCAAAGTCAGCTGGCCTTGTGACTCAGTGCTTAATAAGTTCAGGAACGTGGAAAATATATGATCTGTCTGAGGTTACCTTCAGTGGGATAAGTGGTGGATTATGTTGTCTGGGTTTAGCTCAGTGTTATGTTGAAAAGTTGAGACATAGCAATCAGATGCCACTGAAGACTTTGAATAGGCTGAGTGGACGAAGGGACAGAGTGAGGTAATTGAATGTGCATATAAGGCAGGTTGTACCATAAGATGGGGTTAAAGTGATGCTGGTTTGAAGTGTTCATACTTTTACATGAATGCTAGCTGAGGTTTTAATGGGGCTGCAGCCAGTCTTGAAAATTTCAGGATTCAGGAATTTGATTTCATTCAGTGTGAGCGATGGTAAAAATGGCATTTTCATCATTTTTTGATGGAAATTGAGCATTAATGAACCGGTACCGCACAATGAAGGGGTAAGAAGTAGGTGTTAAAAGCAGAATGGTATGAGGCATTTTCAACTAGGTTGTGTTTTTGTAAATTGATGCATGTGTACCAAATTTGGATAAAGCATTCTGTGATAAATGTGGGATTTCTTCCACATGGTCAAATCTGAAATTATATATCTGTGGATTTTAACAGTGTCCTCAGGTAAAGAAAAATTAGCCAGATAAAGACTGGACCTTCATAACCAAGTCAAAGATTTAGGTTGTATTTAGTGAACCCTCATCAAATTATAACCACGCCTCAGGTGGAGTCCATCCCTCAGTTTTCTTAATGCAGGCATTAAGGCAAACCATAAAACATTTTTTCTTCTTCTTCTTTTTTTACCTAAACTGTTTATGTTCTTAGGTGTTTAACTTATTTATACTTACAACAGCTCTGTGATATTTAACAGCTTGGGCATACTTTCAGTTTCTCCTGCCTGCTTGTGGTCTATGTTTCCCTCTCTTTTAGGGTTGAGCTTGTCCTCCCAAAGAAAGTATGAGATACTCAATTTAAAATGTTGGATGTTTTTCAGAATAAACCTGTATTAATTCTTTGATTTGTTTATGTCTTTTTTTCAAACTAAATATAGCAGTTGAATGTCTTTGAATCACTAAAACTGGCATGTCAGTTTTTCCCTAGACTATATATGTATATCCAATTCAAGTCAATTTTATTTACACAGCGCCAAATCATAACAGCAGTCAAGGCACTAAGGTAGACCCTACAATAATACAGACAGAGAAGTACCCAACAATCACATGACCCCCTATGAACAAGCACTTTGGCGACAGTGGGAAGGAAAAACTCCCTTTTAACAGGAAGAAACCTCCAACAGAACCAGGCTCAGGAAGGGGCGGAGCCATCTGCTGTGATTGGTTGGGTCCATCAGATTGTTTTCAGCATAGCTCTGCTCTCCTTTACCATGAGCAGATTACCTTGTAAACTAAACTAAAGTAGGACCTTTTCACTCCACACATTTTAACTTAGCACAGTGCAAAAACACAGTTATTACTAATAATATTAATAATATCCCAATTAGCCAAGACAGCATAAAAGGAATTACAGAGTTTGACCTTAAATTAGTTTTGTGACAAGTTGTGCAGCTTTTTTGCATTTATTCTTTTTGAAACAAAATGTTGGAAACTTTGATTAAAAAAGGGCTCTACTGTGTGGATCCCCTAGAACATCTTCCTGGTTGGACATCGCTGGAACACCTCACCCAGGAGGCATCTTAGTAAGATGCCTAAACCACTTCAGCTGGCTCCCTTCAATGAGGAGAAGTTACAGCTCTACACTGTGCCCCTCCTGAGTTACTGAAGCCTTTTTTCCATTAGTACCTGCTCCGATCGGCTTAATGCGACTCGAGGCGGTCAGACTCGGCATGACCTGTTTTCCATTACACTAATGTCTGTGGGGCCGTTTTGAATTTCTTGAAGGAGAAAAAAATCCATAGAAAAACAAAAAATGTCTTCGTAATTTTCTGCCAGTACATTTTGGGTTTTTTTACGGAAGTTTGACGGAGTTTTCTGTAAATGATAAAACAGAAAATTCTGTAGGTTTACAGTATACTCTCTGTACTATTTACGGACATTTCCTTCAGCTATAAAACAGAAAATTCGGTTCACAGTATATTTTCTGTATCATTAACTGATATTTTCCGTTAATAGAAAAATTTCTGTTTATATTACTGTTTCATAGCACTTCTTTTCAGTGTAACTCATTAAATATGTTTTTTTATATCCTTACACGTACATTTTTATGCAATTACAACCAAGTGCACCATGTGCTCAAAAATTCATAAATGTAAACTTTTTAAATTAATCTGTGCTTAGTACACAACAACATTGGTACAATTAATGTTAGATACTCAAAAACTATACTAAGATAAAACAATAGAATCCATCTCGTCATAAAACAACTAAACAGCTGATACATGAACAAAGTAACTCACAAGCTTTCAAATTTGAGCATTTTTATTTCCTTGAAATCTGTTTGCCCTCATGTAAATGTGTTTACATACATTCATTCAGCTTTGGATTACTTAATATATTATCATGCTGTTTACAACTACATGAATGTACTCAGCATTTTCAGTTCACTTGGAAAACCAGTCAAGTAGGTACTAAAGAAGTAACTGGTACCAGGTACTGTCACCTAATGGAAAATCCTAAAAACCATGTCGAGCCGTGCCGAGCCAACCTGAGTAGGTACTAATGGAAAAAGGCTATAAACTACTCACCCTGTCTCTAAGGGAGAGATCAGCAACACTTTAAAAAAAAGCTAATTTTTCATTCTTTTAATCACTACCCAAATTCTATAACCATAGATGAGACTAGAAACATGGATCAATTGGTAAATTGGCACCGCAGGGTCCCAATCCATCTGCCAATTTCCCGCTGCCCCTCACCTCATTTGTGAACGAGATCCCTCCACTTGGGGCATTCTGCCCTTTTCCAGCTGAGAACCATGGCCTCAGACCTAGGGGTGCTAATTCTCAGTCCTGATGCTTCACACTTGGCTGTGAATCCTCTGGTGTGAAGTGGAGGCTTTCACATGACAAAGCCACATCATCTACAAAAAGCAGCGATTATATTCTGAGACCACCACAATGGAAGCTTTTTGGACCACTCATCATCAGGCTGTGATCAGTTGAAAGTTTGGCTCCTCTCTTCAGTTTGACACCATTTCTCCCGTTCCCGTTTCCCCAGCTCTCTCTTGCTGCCCACATGACTGTTGAAGTGCCTCGCCCCACAGGGGTTTTTGAATCGCTCTTCATCTTCCCACTCAACCACAGCCTTGGGAAAGCCTATCTGTGGCTTTTGCTCCTGGCAACATAGCCCCTAGGATCCCTGGGACACACAAACTCCTCCATCACAATACGTTTGCAATCCACGGAGGGGAGGTATAAAATTATTTTAAAAATAAAGAGCTTTAACCTCCTAAGACCTGAACTCTTCCACAGCAGCATTTTTAATTTCTCTTTGATATTTGGGCATATTGGGACCTGATGAATGTAAAAACAAAGAATTATCATAATTTTCTTTTAACCTAATTTTTGTTTCCAAGAAAAAAAAAGAGCCACATATGAGGATATTCGTTTAAAATTTCGATAGAACAGTAGCAATATAATGTCTTTGTATGCTGATATCAGGCCCTTGTAGAGCAAAATTGAGTATTTTGGTCTAAATAACCCAAAATGTGATGTCTACATATGTGAACGCCAGGTCCTAGGAGGTTAAGTCAAATCATCTTATTATTATAATATGATTAAATAAATGTAATTTATGATTAATAAAGTATACTGATTCTGATTCTGAAAACTGACATGGCTACACTTTGCTGACCAGTTAAAGCATTTAGGAAAGTTTGAAGTTAGAGTTGGTCAGTTTCTAAAAACGGTAATAATTTTGCACATGACTGTCTCATAAAGGCACAGTATGCATTCATTTTCAGGGTTTTACTCCTTGAAAATAAAGAAGAAGCTGGATGAAAACCTGCACCAACTTTATTTCCTCTTTGTTCTGAGTAGACCACTAGCCTTCAAATGTAGCATCTACAGGGAACATGAGCGTCAGAAGAGTGTTAAATGTTGCTTAGTTTAGTTCTGGTATATTTTAAAAATATGAAAATTGTTTAAATTCAAGTGGCTGATAGGATTTAAAAAAAAACAAACATTCACAGCTCCGGAGGGACAAACAAACAAATGTTTGTGCTTTTATCCACTTTTGATAGTGATGCACGAATCATGAACGAATCGTTCAATACTCAAGAATCACTTTACTGACCCGTGAATCATGATTCACAAGCCCAACTGACTCACTGACTCATCCCTGTTGCTGTTAGCAAACTAATTTCATTAGCAGAAACATACCTAGGTTATAATTAAAATTGTGTGGAAAAAACAACAGCCAGTTTCTTAACAAAAACATTTCTGCTCTGAACTGGAAGAAAAAACCCTGAGTAGAAAGCTCACATCAAGACAATAGCTCCTCAGTTCACACTAGCATCGCTCTGCTAACATGCTAACAGCACATCTGAGTTACTCCTGTTCTGTGCTGAATCGTAGCATGAACGAATCACTCACTCACTCACCCCCTCCCATCCTGTGCTGAATCGTAGCATGAACGAATCACTCACTCACTCACCCCCTCCCTCCTGGCTCACAGCTTCTTCTTCTTCTTCCTCTTGGTTGGCAGCCAATGTCAAGGAGCATTACCGCCCCCTGGCTCACAGCTCAGCGGACATTTAGATGAGAAAATATATATTTGACACATTTGAGGAAAAAACTAATAAAAAAATAAAACCAATGTTCCCTTTAGAAATCTTTTTTTTGCTCTTTTTTGCTCTATAAAAATAGTTGTTTTTCTTTTTCAATCACTCATCTTAGCAGTAGGATTTACATGAAAAGAGAAACAAATTAAGTTTGAGTGAAAATGTACATTGTTTGCACTCTCTGGTCAACTGACTCAGTGACTCAAATGACTCAAGAAACCCCGATTCACTTTGGTGAGTGACTCATTCAAATTCGATTCAGTAAAAAAGAATCAAATTTACCATCACTAACTTTTAAAAAAATTGCAGGATAAGAGAACTTAAAACGTCTCTAGGTGTCACCTGACCATGACGTCATGACGTCGACCTCGAATGTGCGCCGAAGACAGGAAGTTGAATTATCAGCTGATCCT
Organism: Neolamprologus brichardi; assembly: GCF_056152115.1. Lineage (NCBI taxonomy): Eukaryota > Metazoa > Chordata > Actinopteri > Cichliformes > Cichlidae > Neolamprologus > Neolamprologus brichardi. The sequence goes on along the minus strand of NC_142110.1, from coordinate 949,834 downwards.
ACTGGCTGTTGTTGATGCCTGAAGTTGCTGGCGTTTGGACGCCGTGTCGCTCTTATCAGGTCCTGACATTGAAGACACGTTAAAGCGCAGAAAGGGACACGGTGGGCATTTACCGGCCGACGAGCTTATGAGTGACACGGAAAGCGTTTCCGCGCGAGTACTTGGGAATTTGCGCACGAGCGACGAAGAGCTAGCGCTCGAGCTTAAAGCTTCGCTGAAACGAAAAAAGAAAAACAGCAGAGACAGCCGACGGCTCGGCGTGCTGTCTTTTGTTTATGTCGTGTCAGTTTGAACCGTGATATTCATCATTTCTGTCTTGACTTTGAGAGTTTTTTACGTTATTTATATTTATACTTGATTGAAAATAAGCCAACAGGGCAGCTAGCTCGTCCGCTAATGTTAGCTCGTAGCGCGAAGAAAAACAGTCTTGTTGACAAGATTTGATGCTTTCGTAACCGCCCAACTGTGACCGATGATAAACATAACGGGCGGAAACAGCTGAGTTTGAAAGCGCTATTTTCGTGCCTCCGTATTAGTTTGTTGTGTTTTAACCTGTCTGCCACTGGATCCGGTGCTCTGTTAGGAAACACGGCACCACAGAAGTTCACGTTTAGTTACTGAATCGAAGCCTGTTTGAGACATTTGTGGCTGTTTCTGATTAAACTCAGTGGATTAGTTTTTTAATCCTCATCGATTTATTTAAAAACACACAAACAAGCAGTCAGCTAGTTGACAGCTGGCCTTGTGCGTTTTAGGTTTGCTAAACGTTGCGTAATTTATGTTCAAGCTGGCAGCCAATGTTGGGCAACTTGTTAAATTCCAAGTTAAAACTTGTGCGTTTTAGGAAAGTTTGTGTGTTTTGTATGTGATTTTAAGGCCCGTTTATTTTCTGTTCTTTGGTACCATTTTAATGTCAAGGACGTATGACATGAGATAAAAAAGGACACGTTTACAGTAACGCGCAGACTGAGTGGCTGTTCTGATTCTCATGAATTTGATAGCTTTGGAGAAATAATAAGAGTTATGATTTAAAGTAGCCGTCAGAAATCCTGTGGGAAAGTACTGTGTTCAGCAGCGAGAGAGAGAGAGGGTCCCTCACAGGATCCCATCGTGTCTTGAGGTGAGGTGAGCTGCCCCCCACTACTTGCCAATGCTGGATCTGGAAGTGGTGCCTGAGAGATCACTAGGAAATGAGCAATGGGAATTCGCCTTAGGTGAGCATTAAACATCTTCAGTGAATTGAAAATTTACTTTTCAACTACCTTACATATGCACTTGTTTAGACTCAATAACAAATTGTGTGTCTTGCGTTCACTGTGTGGGTGTTCAGGGATGCCATTTTCCCAGGCCATCTCTATCCTTCAGAAACACTGCCGCATCATCAAAAATGTCCAGGTGCTATACAGTGAACAGGTAAGACGCACAAATATCTGTTGTTTAAATATAAACTTGTGCTTGCTCACAATCCACAAACAGTCATAATCAGGTTGCAGAAGAGTTCTGGGCAGCAATTCATGTTGTTCATGCGTTCCCGTGCAGTGGAAGTAAATCCAATTGGTTTCTAATTATTTTTCAATGAAATTACTGTAGACCACTGTAACACAGATAAAGACATATTTATAAGTTCATCAGTTGATGATAAACAAATGCTTAACAATCTGTTTGTTGAATAAAATGTCGAAACGTTGTTGTCAGTAGGTCGTTTGTTCACCATAGAGTGCTGAAAAGCTCAAATTTCTATCTGCTATTGTCTTTGTCACAATAGTACGAGAAGCTTGTTTCTCCCATTTATTTAAAAAAACCAACACCCCCAAGCTCTTAATCACGACAAATTGTAATCTGTTGCAAAATGTAAATGTATATATTCATTTTGCAACAGATTACAATTTGTGGTGACTAAGTAGTTGCTCAGAGCTTGGGGATGTTGCACACTCATATCAACTTTCGATTGCAAAGCACAGGTTGCCTGATAGGGGGCATCCTTTCTGCAAACATTTACAGTTGGACTGACTCCAGTCACTCTTAGAGACTGTTGGAACAAATAATTGCTGTCTAATTTATAAATGCAGACAGATGCTCACGTTGCCATCAGTCTTTGTCAGTGAGCACAAACTGACTTGACAGATTGACTCAACTGGCTGCCAGCTTGTTGTATTCTGGTGATATTCCTGTAGAACGGGAAGGTTGCTGAGTGGAAGTGCAATAACGAATTAAAATTAAAAGAAAAATAGGTGAGATAACTTTATTTTTACTTATTAAACCATGTCAATATCTGTTTTAACTCTGAGGACATGCTGTGCAGGTGAAGAAATGTGATAAACCACAATGACAATAATATTGTATCGTGGGATGTCTGATAATTCCCACCTCTGTTATCTTATGTATTGTTAATGTTGTTTTGTTTTCACTCATCTGCACAAATCTTCTAATAATCAGCCAGTATTAACTTTTTAAAATCATGTCAAAAATAAATCGAGGTGGTTGTTTCTCAGGTTTGCGTGACAGCATCTGCTCCTGCCCCTTAATGGTAATTTATCGGTTTTAACTCCCTGCCTCTGTAGACACCTCTCAGCCATGACCTCATACTGAACTTGACTCAGGATGGGATTAAACTGCTGTTTGATGCCACAAATCAGAGACTCAAGGTAAGAATTTAAGATAATTAGCAGAGCTCCAACAGTCTCCTCAAACACTCCTGGCATTCATGCGCTGATGTTTCTGACTTTCTGCGTGATAGGTGATTGAAGTGTATGACCTGAGCAAAGTCAAGTTGAAATACTGGTAAGTAAAAACTTAAATCTATTAAATAGCAGCTGATGTAGCTGCTTTGAGAGTCATGTTAGCTTCTCAGTAGGGCTGCCACGATTACGTCGACTATCAAAATCGTCGACGACTGATTTAATAGTCGACGCATTGTTTGAAGCTTTGTAAGATCCCAAAAGACGCAGGAATAAGTAGTAGGATTTAAGAGTGTAATAACGGACTGAAACAGAAGATGGCAGCACTGCATGTACAAGGGTGCCAGCTGCCGTTAAACCCCGAAGAAGAAGAAGCTGTCCCAGAATTCATAGCGCCGCCCAGCTCAGTTTCCAACAATGGCGGCAGCTAGTTAGTTTTAATATTACTCTTATTATTCTTTCTGGGTCACAAAATACACGTTTAACATATTTTCAGGTGAGAATGTAGCTGTGTAAACCTCAAATATCTGCTCAGTTTATCAAGACACCACATATTTTCAAAAGCGCTCCGACGTTTTCGGAGACGTCTGTTAGCCACTAGCTCGATAGCTAGCCGGGGGCTAGCCTCACTAGAGCCGCGAGAACACCGGACTCCCGGCAAATTGTTTTCAAACCCACCGCTGTCTTTCGCTACTCAGGTTAAACATGATATATAAGTCACTTAGATAACTTAAAAATTTTATTGTTTGTCTTTTTTCAGTATTTTATTTGTTCCTGAGTAAATCGGTTTGGCTGAGATTAAAGTTATAGTTTTTACACAGCTGAATAAACGTCAAGCAGACAGCTGATTATCAGAAGTGTGAGATGCTCGAGAATTTACTCCGGTGTCCTGTTATATTTTAGATAGCAAGGAGTTTATTAAACTTCACCGAAACAATCTGCAAATGTCATTAAAATGTAATAAACTATCATCTTGTCTTTATTTTTAGTTAGCACATACCTTAAACACTTAAAGCTGTAAGCTAATGATAGTTATATAAGAGCAGATGCTGCTGGTGCAATAAGCTGTACGTTTTATGTCCAATGGATGATGATCTGATTAGTCGACTATTAAAATAATTGTTTGTGGCAGCCCTACTTCTCAGCGACATTTAATGGCATAAATCCTGGATTGTTCTGCATATACGGCACGCCTGGTTCTCTTTATATTAACACGAACACCACTTTCAACTTTAAGTCACAGGTAGGCTTACAGCTTGAGTCTGCCTGCATTAATGTGTTTCTTATTCAACGTTATCTGTTGACGAGCATAATCCATTTCCCATCTTTGCCATTAACTCTTGAAATAATGCAGCACAGGCGCTTTGTTAATAGGTTTAATCCTGACACCGTGTATGTATGGATTGTGTTTCAGTGGAGTCCATTTCAACTCTCAGACCATTGCCCCCACGATAGAGCAAATAGACCAGTCATTTGGCGCTACACACCCTGGAGGTACATTCCAAAGGACCAGCACACTTGGAATGTTTTCACTTACAAGTAATTTGGGGTTTTGGTTGTTACCCTGTATGAAATGCTCTCCTCTTCACGTGTCTCTCCCTAGTTTACAATGCTGCAGAGCAGTTGTTCCATCTCAACTTTCGGGGACTGTCCTTCTCTTTTCAACTGGACTCATGGAATGAAGCTCCAAAATATGAGGTGAGAGCGTTTTAGCCCATTTGCCTGTGAGCCAATTAAAGAAGAGCTGAGTGCTCGCTCTTTCCAGTCCCAGGAGAGCCAGGCCCGCCTTGGGATTTGAGTGGTTTCCAGTCATGTAAACACTCAAAGGTCAAGCTGTATTTTTTGCCTTGTCACAAATTTACATGAAACCAAATCAGTGTGTGTCTTGGATTCTGACAGTGTTTGTGTCTTTCAGTGGATTTTGTCATGAAGTTTGTGGCACACAATGACAAAATTCATGTATTTTCTAAATTAACCCGTGGTAGTCTTAGTGTATAAGACTTTATTCTTCTTACTGCAGATTAATGGCTTTTTAAATGGGTAGTGGGTACGAGATGTGGCTGTTTTTAATTAAAATCAAATGTCATCCCACGGGAAGGACTCGTGCAGTGATAGCTGCATAAGAATAAGTCAGAAGTGCTGAGTCACAGTGAGTCTCGATTTGATGTTTGACCTTTCAGATTACGCCGAAGATCCAAGACGAATGAAAGTACAAAGAACAGTGAAAACACTGGTGCTTTCTTTTTTTAGAAAGCAGTGTTTAGTCAGTGCTTCATGAGACATTTCACTCCCTTTATCACATGTTGTCACTCCTCTGTACTGTCACAGCTGTTTTCTAGTCTTCTGAATGTGTTTATTCATGTGGACGCAGAGACCTTTAGTATCTACCAGTCCTGTACTACTTCCAGCTGTTTTGCCTTGGCAGCCTAACTTTGCCATGGGTTTGGCCTCCCTGCAGATTCCACATGGGGCAATGGTCAAGAGGATGCACATCTACACTGGCAACAACCTGCAGGAAACAAGGTACGTAATAATGCAATGCTGCCAGAGGAAACGGTTACTTTTAGTCCTTCACATATTGATATGAGTTTGTTTCAACTGTTTTAAGTGTTGGAAAACAATCACAGAGACAGCAAGAACAAAACGTTACAGAAAAAATAGCTAAACTTATTTCTCTGTTCTCAGAGCTCCTGCAATGCCGTTGGCTTGTTTCCTCGGTAACATTTATGCAGAGTGTGTGGATGTCCTGAGGGATCGGGCGGGCCCTCTGGGACTCAGGCTCCGCCTTCTCACTGCAGGTAACACACAGCTCAGTACCCGAAGTGTGTGTGTATCTTGAAGGTGATTATTTGTAAGTTTGACACCTTTGTTTTGCCCATGATGTTAACCCTTTCACACATCGTGGTCACTACAGTGACAGCTATTCACCATCAACACTGATGTTGATGGTGTACCTGCACATAAACCATACCTGCCACCCACTGGTCGTTTAATGTTGCTATAGATCAGACGTTCCCAAAGTGTGGGGCCCGCCCCCTAGGGGGGGCGCAGAGCCATTGCAGGGGGGGCGCGGCATGAAAAGTGAAAAAACAAAACAAAAACAAAGCTTGGACACTGCTAGCACGGGGCGCCCACAGAAACGCAAAGCAGGAGATGAAGCATCGCTGAATATGTTTCCAAACCAACTTCATTCTAAGCCAAAGACTAGAAAATATGGTGAAGCATATCTTCCCTTTGGTTTCACTTTTCCAATCATGCCTATTCATTGATAGCAATGTTGAATATTATTACACAGGAAAAAAAACAACTACATGTAAAATAATTACACCGTGACGCCTCTGCCTTTCTAAATGGAGCGACAGTAACTGCGTGTGTATATGTAAGCGTGTAAAACCTGCAGACAGTCAGATTAACAGTATTTGTCTCTATCTGCCATTCTGCAATTCATCTCATGTAAACAATAACGTGGCGCACAGTGTGACGTGAAAAAGGCACATACCTTTGTGATGAACTCTGTATTCCTCGTCCACACATAAACGCAAAAAAGGAGTTTTAAAAAATCTCCATTCTCGGTGATTCGAAACGCCGTTTATGTGTGGACGAAACAGCTGCGTTTTCAAAAATACCCGTGTAGGTGCAGACATAGCGTAAAAGAGTTAGTAGTTTATTTTATTACTACCTGTAATTTATTGCAGATTACTTTATTTGCTTAATTGTTTACTAAATGTTTGAGGTGTGAAATAAACCGCAATGGAGCAAAATATGGGTGTGTGTGGTTGGAGGATGTGTTCGTGCGTGCGTGCGTGCGTGCGCGCATGCGCGCGAGGGGGGTGCGAACATTTTTCTTGTAAAACAAGGGGGGCCCAGCAAAAAAAGTTTGGGAACCACTGCTATAGATGTATGACTTGTTTCATGCATGAATTATGACGACCCCAATCTGGATTTTTTCTTTTTCATCTTTTCTTGCATAAAGATGAATAAAAATACTTAAGAAAAAAGTCCTGATTGAGGTTTTCATAATTCATGCATGACAGGGTTAATATGGGACTACATAAATGAGCACATATACACAGTAATACCAATTTTTACTGTTGTTATTAACAGTGGTGTGAACCTGAGCTTCTTTTCTTTTTAATGTCAAAAATCACTTTTAATGTCACATCACATGTGCAGGTACACTGCTACAGCACATGCGAATGAAATTTTTGAGTGTGAGCTTCACAAGCAACAGAGGTGTGCACAATACAAGAACATAAGAACAAAGCAAAATATAAGAATGGGAATCTGTGAATTATAAGAAAAAATAAATGTACAAATACAATAATGTTTGTGCATGACTGAATATGTATAATAAATATGTATATATACGTGTGTGTGTGTGTGTGTATACATACATACATACTAGGGCTGCACGATTAATCGTTAGAAAATTGCGATCTTGATTCATACTTATGTGCGATCTCATTTCCAAATGACAACGATTTAAAAAAAAAAAAAAAAGACGACGACGATTGTATCGCATTTTGATCCGGGACGTAATCTGCATGAAAACAAGCGCTCACTCTTCCTGCTCAACAAATGACGAGGGCGGAGCCTTATACCACGTGATACAGAAGCTGGCTGCTAAAATTAGCAGGAAAAAACAACGGAGAGCACGTCAGGGATGACGAGAAAGTGACTGGAGAAAATCCGTCCCGGTCAACCACCCAAACATCAATAACGGGAACCTTATACAGCGCTTCCCTATACCCGTCAAACTCCCGCAGGCACAAAGAAATTACGGAGGCTATCACTTATCACCTGACCAAAGATATGGCTCCATCAACACTGTGCAAAACGAGGGATTTAGGAAAATGATCAACACCCTAGACAAACGCTACACAGTGCCGTCCCGCAACTATTTTTCTATTGTTGCACTACCTGCTCTATACACGCAGTGTCGAGCAACGGTGGAGACGCAATTTCAAGCAGTGCAACATTTTGCAGCAACGACAAAACGTGAGACATTTGTTGTTTTTATGTTTATTTATTGTTTTTATGTTCAGTCTCAACTGTTACGAAGTTGATGTGCAGTTAATAAGTGCAATAAATATTTATACTGGAAAAGAAAATCGTGAGAGAATCGAGATCTCAATTCTAAGAAAAAAAATCGTGATTCTCATTTTATGCAAAATCGTGCAGCCCTAATATATACATACATACATACATACATACATACATACATACATACATACATACATATGTATATATAAAATATACAGAGGTCAGCAGTAGCAGTGATGTGGAGCTTTACTGACTTGTTGTCTAAACTGCAGGTTGTGGTGTCGGTGTGATGACTGATAGTAAAGTCAAGTCTCTAGAGAGGAGCATCTACTTTGGAGATTCGTGTCAGGATGTGCTCGGTGCTCTGGGCTCCCCACATAAAGTTTTCTACAAATCTGAGGACAAGGTAGCAATTCAGTTTAACTCCATCTTTACTTCTTGTATTATTGCTTTATGTTAAGTCTGTAAAGTGGTGTTTAACCTGTTGGATGTTATCCATTTATCAAACCTGCTCTCTTGTCATATTTTCACCATTTTAAGAAGTTGTATTAAATATTATTTGTATTAATTTAATTAAAGACAAAAAGTCACCCTATATTTTCCCAAATTCTTTTTGTTTCAGATGAAGATCCACTCTCCGTCACCACATAAGCAGGTCCCATCTAAATGTAACGACTACTTCTTCAACTATTTTACCCTGGGAGTGGTACGTGAGCGAAGCTGTGCTCGTGTGTGTAAATCTTGGCGTCTGTGCAGAGTTATTTTTAAGAGCTTTGTCTGCCTCTGAGCTGTGTTTGAGTTTTCCTTTTAATGGGGACTCAATGTTGTCTGAAAGTACCGTCTGTGTCATTCAGAACCATTGGACGTCATACTGGAGCGCCCATATCAGCAGCACCTCCCCCTCCTTTCATATTATATTTGTGTAAGTCAGAGCCACGCCCAAAAGAAAAGTCCAGCTGCAACCGTTGGTCAAGTCTATCAGTGTACAGTTATAATGGTCGTAGTGTATGTACCCCAACTCCTCCTTATTGGGTGGGCCAATCTTACTGAAACCTTGGATGAACATTATTAGTCTGTTTCTCAGAAAGATTTGTAATGAATCCCATTTTTACCATCACCTGCAAATGTGATGTTACATTCACCCTTTACGTTTGTTTCACGTTCGACACATCACCAGTGTGTAGCTTAAAGGTCTGCGATGATTTTGTTGACTCACCACTAAATACGTAATGAAGAACCTGAAAGACAGCACGAGCCTGGCTAGTATATTCAGTGACCGTGGTGTGCTAAAAGTCAACGCATCGTGACCCCCGTTAGGATAAGTCCCTGCAGCCGGGCGGCGTGGACGCCCAGAACCTGCGAACGAGGCAATATTCATGAGTTTGACTATTGTTGACCTTGACCACTCCTACCTGCTCGCTGTGAATTAATGGGACATTTACCTGCACTGCAGCTTGTTTCTACAATGGATGAGATGCAGGCTAAAAGCGTGACAGGCGGTCAGTCTAACACAGCTTTAACTCAGTCATGATTCATGTTTTTGGACTGTGAGAAATCTCCTGGTCCAAAGACATGAAGGTTGAAGTTTGCAATAATAAAAACTGCAACCATCTTGTTGTGATGCAAACCACATGCACCTGCATTAATCACTGCATGCAGAGGTGTAGTTCTACCTTTCTTGATTCGCTCACATCTACTGTTTGCAGTAGATAGGTGTCGACTACTTTCCTTCTCTCACCCCAACCAATCACAGCAGATGGCCCCGCCCCTCCCTGAGCCTGGTTCTGCTGGAGGTTTCTTCCTGTTAAAAGGGAGTTTTTCCTTCCCACTGTCACCAAAGTGCTGCTCATAGGGGGTCATATGATTGTTGGGTTTTTCTCTGTATCTATGAAGCGCCTTGAGGCGACTTTTGTTGTGATTTGGCGCTATATAAATAAAATTGAATTGAATTGAAAAATACTGCAAACACTAAAGTAACCTCAATGACCGTATTTTTGTATTTTTTCAGGATATTCTGTTTGACTCGACAACTCACCTGGTTAAGAAGTTTGTTCTCCACACCAACTACCCCGGACATTACAACTTTAATATGTAATTATCCTTCTTATAATATAAACCAAATGTTTATTATATTTTTACACTTGTTTTTGTTGTTGCACTTATTGTAATCTCTCTGTCGTCACAGATATCATCGATGTGACTTTAAGATTCCACTCGTCATCAAAAAAGGTAAAAGTTATTCAGTCGACAGCAATACCTCCATATTCATGCTTTGTTCTAATGTCTGTTTATTTATGTCGGCGCTTTAGAGGGAGCAGACTCTGAGGACTGCATCTTAACTACATACAGCAAGGTCAGTTCTGGAACTGTTCAGTTTAGCCACAGGGTGGCGCTGTGGTCGGCAGTAGAAATCTAACAGGACTTCTGACTCTGCACCTTTAGCGGATTACAAGGTTGTGACTTTGCATCGCTGACATAGGCTTACAAATTTGATCATAAGATGCTTTGTGTTGCACCACAGATCCAATAACAAATCAACAGTCCTGTGATATGAAACATCCATAACTGAATATCTTAGTCCTTTCTGCCCCTGGAAATGATGTTATTTTTGTTTAACGTTGTGATCTCGAAGCTGTTGTGATCTCGAAGCTGTCAGTTTGTTTCTTTCCACCTTTATACAGTCAGGTGTGACATAAACTGTTGTAACTTTATTGCAGTTTATTGTTTGATAACAGCATTTTGGTTATTTTGTAAGTGATTTAAGTGTTAGTCACATGTTTAGTGAGAGCTGTTAATTATAGATTTAATTTTCTGCTAAAGGGGAGCATTTAACAGGTATTTTCATTAGAAAACTGCGTTTCCCAGAATTCTTTGTGGTAGACGAAAGTTACTCTGGGTTTTTAGCTAAAAAAGAAAGTTTTTGGGAAGCCATTATATGTTGCTCCGAATGCCGAGAAGTTTTGTTGTACATTTCCCTTTTTGAAGCCTTATATAAAGACTATCGTTTCTACAACTGATGTCCGATCCATTTTTTTGCTAAGTGGATTCGCCACAACATAAACAGCTGTCAGCAGTCGAGAAACAGACGACTCCTGGAAATGTTTGTTATAATTGTCTGTTAACCTTTTGACTCTTCCTCAGTGGGATCAAATCCAAGAACTGCTCGGCCATCCAATGGAAAAACCTGTAGTGCTGCACAGGTAAACATATAGTCTACATGTATGCATTTAATATAGACAACACAGCTGTTTCAGACACCACCCACATATGTGACATCACGTCTTGTGACCTTGTTTGCGTTTACAGGTCTTCATCGGCCAATAACACAAATCCTTTCGGCTCTACGTTCTGCTTCGGACTGCAGAGGATGATCTTTGAGGTCAGCACGTTTTATGATTCAGCTGGGATTACAACATAAATCATAAAACATAACATTTTTTACATTTATTAAGTTATTTATATTTTACTATATTTTAGTACTTTTTAAAAAAAATAATTTTAGTATTTGTTCTAGTTATTTCTACTGTTTTATCTACTGTTTAGTCATATTCTGCCGATATATATATATATATATATATATATATATATATATATATATATATATATATATATATATATACCGAGACCCAAAAAAATGATGGTGGAACTATATGGCAGCATGCATTTCATCTGAACCACCTTACTACATGGATTGTTCCATTTAGAGCACATAAAATGTGACGTGTGTTACGTAAAATGCTGCACAAGACTGACACGTTCAGCAGTGTTATTATAGCAAAGCTGCTAAACCAGTTTAAAGCTGACAGGAATGTGAATTATTCTCTCTGAAAGGACATTTGTAGAGATTTGCTCGCAAAGGTGATCACGAAACAGCTCAACCCCTAATCTTTGAAATATGTGTTGTAGTTTCGAGCCCGTCCTCACTGTCTTGTGTTCCTCCTCCCCAGGTGATGCAGAATAACCACATAGCATCGGTAACCCTCTACGGTGCTCCACGCACGACCAGTCACGCCCGACCCGAGTCCAGCAGCAGTTCCCACTAAACAAGTAACCGCAACCACATCCCGTTTTGGCCTGTCTTGAATCCAGTACTTCTACTGACTGACTTTCTAATCCAGAGCCAGATTCTTAACCAAGCAGACCTAACCGAACAAAGTTACTCTTACCCAGCTCAGATGCTAACAGAGAAACAACTACAATCAGACACGGCATTTACCAACTCTTCCTGTTGGATACTAAGACTCATCCAATCCGGCACACCCATCTAGCACAGCTAGACCAACTCGGTCTATCCCGGGACATCCAGTCACAGTCTCTGCTGGAGCATGGAGCGTTTTATCTTGGTTAGTCCAACAGTCCCAGTGGTGCTGTGTTGTGGTAGAGCTCGGCTGTTTCCTTTCCATCCTTAAAATGCTTTCACCCCGGACCACAGGGGGAAAAGCTGCAGACTCTAAGCTGGCGCCAGTTTATTTATCAGCAGCCTCTGTACCGCTGTGGCGGTGGGACAGTCGGCGTTTGAATTCATCTGCTGCAAATCTCAAGTTGTTTAACATCAGCGTAATAATATCGCAGCTGGAAGCTGCTGTGGCCAGAGTCTGGAAACAAAGTGTATCACGTCAAACAACCACAACCAGCAAACCAGTACCGCCAGTCTTCCTGCCTCAGCTTCAGAACGACATCCAAACGACAACAAAACCAAACCAGTTCAGTCCAACCGAGAGCCATCAGAGCCAAAATGCAGTGAAAGCTGCAGAGGACTTGAACCAAAAACACGAGAATCCCAATGTTGTCACACAAGACAGGAAGCGCTCGCTCTCAGGGTTCGGACGGAGACGTCCTCCTGAACATAACCCGCTTGATGTCCCGCCCAGTTGAACCAGATGTGACCAGAAAGAAAATCCTCCCTGTTGTCTTCTTATAACTTTGCTCAGCGGCGCCCGCCAACACACACAGACACACACACACAGACACACACACAGACACACAAAGCACACTCGACAGCACGGCTGCTGTTGCGTCTCCCTGCACGGACACGGCGACAGAAATGAGCATCTGCATGTGGTGTGAGGCTAATTTTTAAAAATGACATTTCAATTTGTGTTACTTTAAGCTCGCACAAACACACACACACCTTTCATTACTAAACTCATGTATTCCTGATACATGAACGCTGGTTTTATCCGTTTTATCGTGACGCAGACTGACACGAGAATCTTTGCATGGACTCGTGTGCAGCGAGAGGAGACTTACTACAAGCACAAACTGACAGCCCCTTTTCTCTGATCGGTTGCATCTTCTTGCATGTTGTGTAGAGTCGCCACAGAGTTTCTTCATTTTACCGCGGCCGCCCTTTTCACTCGTTCGCCTCGAGACCATTTCCATCGTGTACTGTTTTAAATCCGTTCGTACATTTGCACTAATACTCACCTTTTTACTTGACTGTTTGATTGATCTTCAGATATGGATATTTTGTTTCGTACATTGGATGACAGGGTGTGTGTGTGTGTGTCCTGTATACATATGGAAAGAAAGAAGAGGCCCTTACGTGGTGCTCAGTGTTCGCAGTGCCGTCCTCTTTGTCGCTCCATCTTCTGCTCCTCCTTCACGTCACTGACACATGGCACAGTCTGCATTTGTTTCCTTGTTGAATTGCCAAACTGCGATAGCCAAAGAGGTTTCAGGATGTTGTTATTTGATGTGCTGACATTATCACTGTCTGAACATTTCATACAGAGAGAGTCGGGCGTGGCCGTCTCTGTTTTTTTGGATCTTTTTGTGTCTGACTTGCACATGTTCGTCGTTGCTGTAGTAAAACCTCAGCTCCTGGTTTCTCTGACGGCTGACAGTAATTATACGACTCTGAAAGCGCTCAGTCCGCCTGTCGTGTGGATTCGGTTCCACAGATTCACAGCAGTGTGTGCTGAGAAGTGTCGGAGTGGTCACTGTTGTCACTGAGCTGTCATTCAAAGAAACGTCACCATTTCTCTGGGTTTAGTTCATTTGAACCCATTTTGGAAACGGGGAAAGAAAACCAGTCATTCCTCCATCGTGTGACGTGCAGTTTTGCATCGAACTCCCATTTTATAAATTTACATTATTTTTAATTCCAAGCAGATTAATAATCTGTGTATTAATTTTAATACACATTTTCTTGTATTGTTCTTCAGTACAAACAATTTAATTTAATCTGTTGCTGAGTTTGTGATCAGTGACTCAGTCGGTTAGCATCCCTGTCTGTTAGCCTGTGACCAGCATTATCCAACAACCTGTGCTAACCCCACTTTAATAAGCAAAAAACAAACAAAAAGACCAATACTGCGATGTTTTCATTAGAAGGAAACTAATTAATTTTACTTGTCTATGTTCCTAATTCCTTATAATTCCTAAGCATTTGCTATTTTTATGTATTCAGGCCTTTATGCGTAATGTTGTTGTATGAATGCTGTATATAAATGCGTGCGCTTATTCTGGTGTCTTCTTATTTACAGTGTTAGTGGCACCTCAACATTTCTGCATTGATTTTTATTAGAGTTAAGCTCAGGTGGAGTCATCTGCTCACATTATTGTTTTTATTCTAGACCACTCAGTATTCATATGTTTGCATGTGCAATACTAACACTGCGAGTATGCTGACGTGTCAGCAGTTAGTAAAGCCCTGCGCAAACTTGTTCACAGCTCTCTCTTTAATCCAGTGGACAAAAATGGATTTTTAGTCTGGCTTTGGTGTGCTGCGAGATTTAACATCTGCGTCCTGAAAGTTGATTCTGTTCATCTGGACGTTTTCAGTGACGTTTCGTCATCATCAGCTGACTGCAGGTTTCCAACCTTATAAACATCTGCACAGAAACTAGCACCACCGAATGAACAATGGGCTGGGAGGTCAGTTTATGATCATTAATATGCAAACTGTTATGATCATTGATCAAAGCCCATGAGTACCATTCACAGAGTTGGGGACTGGCTGCAATCACAGCATTGTGAGATGGTTACAGATCTACATCTACTTGTTTACAAAGAAAAATATCCGTTTTCCAAGCTTTCCTGCAGCCAGATGAGCATGGCGTTCCATTACTCGTTTTCCAAAACTGGGACACCACGAGCTACAGTAATATTTTAACATTTAAATCCAAAAAACACCAATTTTTGGATTTAGGGTCAGATATTTAAGAGCGACGGCTGTCCGCTTTGTCTCTGATGAAATTGGAAAGACTGTTCCCTACTCTCCTTCCGTTTGTCCACAGCTTCAGTCAAATAGGGGAAAGGCGTAACTCTAGTGAATGCTATATAACATTTACTTGCTTTTGTGTAAGCAAATATAAATGTAAACTGTTGGATTTCGTGCCTCATCTCCCACCGAGCCTGTCTTTGACTTCTTTCTCTATCGACCCTGTAAAAAGGAATCTCCTTGTATATAAAATCAAATGCATTTGAGCTGCAGCGTTGTACAGTGTGTATGTGAGCTCCAGCAACAAGGTAACATGGTATTACGGCTGACTCGTTTTACATTTACCTGCACAGTTTGGCAGGTTGGGTTTCCCCAAAATGAGGAATGTGTTGTTAGTTCTGAACTAGTTATTTTTGTTTGAGTTTCTTGTACTGGATCCATTTCTGTTGGGGGTGTGGAGGGTGGGGTCTCATGTGTGCTCATAACCACCCGAAACACCCAGATCAGTGTTAACATGGTGTGGAATACATGAGTGTAGCAAATGCAGGACTAGAAAATCAGTTCTCCACGAGAGAAACTGAAAAAACCTGTAGATACAAATCAACATCTGAAGCAAAACGTCGCCTCCCTCCAAGCTCTGCTGTAACTGTTTGTCTTTGTCCTGTTTGTCTTGTTTTAAACAGTAATGTGAGAATCTGAGACCCGCATTACATCAGTCAGCCACAGCATTGCCTAATTTTGTCTCGTTGAGCCGAATGTGACCCCTCACGGCATGAAGCACCTCTGAGGGTGTCCCGTTGTTCCCCCAGAGAAAGGGGAAGTGGCCTGTGGCCCCAGTTTTGGTAAACCCAGCCCAGTGTCGTGCACGGTCATTGCTGTGATGACGCATTGTCACTCAGAGATGGCGAGGGGAGCTGCAGGGTGCTGGGCAGGTGATCTCACCCTAACTCAGGTGGACATATCACATCCTTGTTTTTCCAAAGTTTTTAGGGCAGAAAAACAAGAGAAACTTTGATCTGTGTGGCTTTTAATTTACACCTTTTTTTTCTTGCTTTTTACAAATGTTTGTTTTACTGAACGAGCAGATGTATGATTATCAAACTGAGATTGTTGTAATTTATAATTGTCATCTTCAGTGTAATGATAATCTCATGTTAATGCTTTGTATCGTCTGTCCTTGGTATCATTTGTTCTGTTGCCCCCCCCCCTTTACTCCCTGCAGAATATATGGTGGACTGTGTGTGTGTGTGTGTGTGTGTGTGTGTGTGTGTGTGTGTGTGTGTGTGTGTGTGTGTGTGTGTGTGTGTGTGTGTGTGTGTGTGTGTGTGTGTGTGTGTGTGTGTGTGTGTGTGTGTGTGTGTGCGCATTAAGCCCATTTCTGGAAATGGAGCTGGTATACTTAATTAAACTTGTAAAATTCATGGCAATGTGGCATTTTATATTTTGAATACTATAACTTTGTGTATGAAGGTAGATTAACAAAGCATGTCCACAGGAAAAAAGGCAATAACGTAGCGAGTTACCGAGGACTGAACGCTTCGCTCTGGCACTTTGATGCTGTTTCGCGATGATGATGAGATGTGCCGTCTCCTAAGACTCCAACGCACCATTTGGACTTGAATGAAAGTGAATGTTCACTGCTGACTGACATCAAAGTTCATTTTCTGTTTGTGCAACCAGGATATGAAAAAAATAATAAAAAAATATGGATGTCGAAAATAGCAAGAGGTTTTTTACTTTTTTTCTCCCCAAGTTTAAACTCAAAGATGGATTAAAATAAGAGTTTTGTCCTCTTCATTGCACATGACACATCATTCAAAGGTTTGTGTCCCACAGAAAACCAGTTGGCCAGTGGAAGTCCTAATTTTTAATTCCTGTCTTCTTTTATCCGTCTGTATAGATGGATAGATTCATCACTCATCCTCGGTATGCCATTTATAAATACAGATATATTTTTATAACTATGTTTGATTGTTACTAGTAGTGATGTGGTAGCAGTGATATCTGTACCTGCTGTAACAGATGGATAAACATATCTGTGTTTATAAAAGACGTACTACGGAGGAGTCATGAGATGATGAATTAAACACTATCACCATACTAATGCTTATTGGTGTACCATTATGAAGTGCTGCTGATGACTGAAATAAAACCTTTGAAGAAGGTTGAAAATAATGAAAATAAGAAGTCTTGGCATTTCCAAGAGAGCGGGATTTATCGCTGTGATGGCACGATGATTCGCACACCAGGTGTGGAACTTGAACTCAGCCTGTATTCATGCATTTTCACCCGTATCGGATCTCCCTGCAAACCTCTTTCAGGTGAGCTGTCTAACTGTCCTTTATCCTTTTCTTTAATGTCAGGTGTGTTTCCAGAACCACTAAAAACTGCTGTAATTAAACCTATACTGAAAAAGGACAATCTTGACAAATGAACAACTACAGGCCGATCTCAAATCTCCCATTTTTAAGTAAGATCATTGATGAAGCAGTTTCTCAACAGCTCAATTACTCCTTAAACAGAATAACTGCTATGATGCCTTCCAGTCAGGTTTTAGACAGAACCACAGCACTGAAACCGCTCTGACCAAAGTGTTCAATGACATATGTCTGAATACAGACAGTGGAAAAATGTCAGTCTTAGTTTTACTGGATCTCAGTGCAGCATTTGATACAGTTGACCACAACATATTACTCAAACAACTGGAGAACTGGACAGGTCTTTCAGGAACTGTACTAAACTGGTTCAAAACATACTTTGTATCAATACTTTATCAAATACTTTGTATCAATAGGTAACTTCACATCTGAGCAGACAAGTATCACATGTGGAGTTCCCCAAGGTTCCATCTTGGGACCCCTTCTGTTTAACATCTACATGCTCCCACTGGCACAGATGATAAAGAACAACAAAATAAACTATCACAGCTATGCAGATGACACACAAATATATATCACAATGTCACCAGGAGACCGAGGCCCTATACAGGCTCTTGGTAAATGCATTGAGGAAATTAATGACTGGTTGTGCCACAATTTTCTCCAGCTAAACAAAAACAAAACTGAGGTAATAGTCTTTGGAGCCAAAGAAAAACGATTACAGGTCACCAGAGAACTTCAATCTATACACCTAAAAACCACAAACCAGGAGAGAAATGTGGGTGTAGTGATGGATGCAGACCTAAACTTAGAAAAACACATTAAGACAATAACAAAATCAGCTTACTATCACCTCAAGAATATTTCAAGGATAAAAGATCTGATGTCTCAACAGGACCTGGAAAAACTAGTCCATGCATTCATCTTTAGCAGGCTTGATTACTGTAACAGCATCTTTACAGGTCTACCTAAAAAATCAGTCAGACAACTACAGATCATTCAGAGCTCTGCTGCTCGAGTCCTCACTAAGACCAAACAAGTGGACCACATCAGTCCAGCTCTGAGGTCTTTACACTGGCTGCCTGTCCGTCAGAGGATAGACTTTAAAGTTCTGATGCTGGTCTATAAAGCTCTGAATGGTTTAGGACCAAAATACATCAGTGACCTCCTGACCCAGTATGAACCTTCCAGATCCCTCAGGTCATCTGGATCCGGGTTTTTTTTAATCAGTTCCCAGAGTCAGAACCAGACACGGAGAAGCCGCATTCAGCTTTTATGCTCCTTATATCTGGAACAAACTCCCAGAAAGCCTCAGATCAGCTGAAATACTCAGTTTATTTAAATCCAGGTTGAAGACTCACCTGTTCTCAGCTGCATTTAAATAAAGCACCAAATCCACACTTTTAAGCTTAAATTTTAAAACGTACATTTTAACTTCTGATTTTATCGACTGTTTTTTTTAATCAATTTTAAATCCTGCGTTTTATTTGTTTCTGTTTCTAATGTCTCTGTAAAGCACTTTGAATCACCTTGTTGTTGAATTGTGCTATAAATAAACCTGCCATGCATTCAGGTTGACCTATCAGAGAGAGACAGATCAGCCGATGTTATATTTACATATTGTTCTGTAATTATCTGTGTTGTGTGTTTATCAATCGCTGTGAGTATCTGATGAAGCTGGTTGAACATTTGGTTTTGTTTGTCTTATCTCGACCCCTTGAAATGTCAAACAAGTAATGACAGGGTTACAATATGCCTCGAAAACCAAACCCACTTTGCTGAAGTCTGCCACACTAAACACTGAACCTCAGTGCTGTCCCGTCCATGTTTGCTTCGTCTGTCTTCATGACGACCATATCAGCCATAATATTCTAGACTAATCTTACACAACATGGCAAAAACAGGCAAATTCTACTAAAGTCCAGAGAACACGAGATTGTTTATTTCGTTTTAACGGACATAAATGTGATCTGTATACATGTGTGAGCTTTGGCAGATTAGGAAACGGGGTACGCCCAAACTTCGGCAGAGGTGTAGTTAGTGTGCATGTTTCAGTGAGGCTTGGTCCCATTTGGTTTGCATCATGCAGATGGTTTCTATTTAGACGTGATTTGCTGCTCCTCCGGGGACAGATAATGCGACCTTCCATTGGCGCCTCTGGGCAGCGTTACAAAGAAGAGAGGGGCATCTCTAAAAATCCCCGCTGCCTTCCCACTACACAAAGTCATTTCCAGTCTTGTCCACAGTCTGAATGTTAACGTGACAGCTTCGAGCAAATGGGGTTAAACCAGCTAACCGCACTTTCTTTGGTTGTTCTCGTGGAACTGTGTGGACATAAACACTGTAAACAACACATTAAGGTTTAAAAGTCCCAACTGTTCACAGCCACAGTGTGAAGAGACAAATGGGGCTCTGATGTCAAGCTAAAATCCCCTCGGGGCTTTCTTTCTCAATAGTCTGGAACACATTTGGCCTTCGTCACTTCATTTCCCCCACGACTGCCAGCCAGCTCGTATAAAGTCTCACATGACTCAGCTGCGCTTTTGAACGCCTCACGAGCCTTTCCAGTCTCGTGCTAGGACCATTTTGTAGGGTCACTAATGTGAGACGAACACCCGTTTCTCATCGTAGTCCGTCTCCTGCCCCACCATCGAGCCCAGCCCCGCCCTCCATTTAAAAGGCCGGGGCGTCCGGCTGGTCCTGTTGTGGCAGCTCAGTTTGGGGTCGTGCAGGAGGTTCCACATGAGCCAGATTTGGGGGACGCTGAGGCTGTGAACAACCATGAGTTCTCTGTAAAAACAAGGGTCGAACGTCTGAAGGTGAGGAGCTGCTGACGGGCGGGGAATTCCAAAGGTCCGGAAGCCCTGATGTCGCAATGGTTTGATGCCGATCAGCTGGAGGCACATTCCCAGAAAGACATCGTCGATGGGGAACAATTCCACCTGGAAAAAAAGTCATTTGAAATCATCATTTTTGATAGATGTGTGAAAATGTTCACTTTCTAATTTGAAGTACCTGTCGACAGGCAGAGCTCAGTCTCTGAGCCGTGTGTCCCGACATCACGAACCCTCCTCCGCCAGCGTAATCGGGGTACAGACCCCCCCCGTACATAAACTCTGGCACATAGTATTTGGAAGTGCGCCGGCGAATGGGTTTAGCACGGATAATGATATCACCGATAAACAGATCCTCGTTTGGCTGTTGACCTCGTAGCATTTCCAGTATGTTTTCCACATTAACATACACATCGGCATCACCTTTGAAGATGAACCTGGATAAGACGAGATAAACGTGAGCTGAGCACCGGAAAAAAACTTACGTCGGCTCGATTAATCGACACTGACTTGACACGAGGACAGCTGCTGTTGATCCAGTTCAGAAAGTGTGTTTCTTTTAGCGTCAGGTTGAAAAAGGTGTCTTCGAAATCCCACAGCAGGACGTCCTTATAGGTTTGACTCTCGTAGGACAGGAGCTGATCCCACAGAGGCAGAGCGGTTCGATTCTTGGGAACACCCAAGAGGAAAACTGTGCGGATGGACACGTCATTTTCAAAATGTCCCTCCTTACCCCACGTCCGGCGTACTACCTAAGAGAAAATGAAGCACAAAGGTCGTTTAACTCGACTAAGAGAGTAAAGGTTTTGCTAACACGCTGCTCAGACACTTTATAGACCAGGAGCGGTAAAACTCTTCATTAGGAATCATGCTTATGTCGATATATTGAGTTACGTCCCACATTCAGTCACTTCCTTTGCTCAGTTTTGTTCCTTAATCCACTCCTGCCTTAAAGATGCTCTTGATCCGTATCGACTGATGCTGGAAAACCAGGTTATGTAAGTAGTGACGCCGTGGAGTGGAAAAGGAACTAAATTGGTTATTACAGCCTCAAGTTTAGTAAGACGCAGAAAATACTGAGACACATGTTCTTGCAGAATATTTTACCTGACGTTTATCAAAATCTGCTGCTATGGATTTCACTGCAATGAGCATATAAGGGGCATTGTTAGACCCTCCTCCTTGTTCCTCTGCTCCTCTGATGTGACATTTTTCTGGCTGGTCTATGAGCAGCTTGAAGTTTCTGTTGTCCTTTTCTCTCAGATAAGCCTCAAAGTCAAACTGTGGCATCGTGGGCAGGGGATTGGCCGCAGTCTTGGTCGGCACGGCGTTCTTCCTGCGTGGCTTGGATTTGCCCTTAGACTTGGATTTGTGTTGGGGAGGTTTCGACCTGGACTGGGATTTACATGGAGGTGGCTGGACCCCTGAAGCCCTGGACGGGAACGCCTAATTAGGGGAAAATGTGTAAAGAAATCTTAACAGCCATATAATACTCACACAGTCCTGCATTATGTTTGTTTGTGACTCTGTATTTCATACTAATCTTGTAAATGAGGACTGAGCTAAGAAATGAATATCATGGTGCAACAACTTCAGGCCTTTGTGTCACAATCTGATCCACTCCTCCACTTTTATTTAAATCTCAGTTTCTATTGAATATCTCTAAAAACTGAGATTTTTTGTATATATCGCTGGCAATATAGACCCTTAAAGCAGCGGTCTCCAACCTTTTTTGCGCCACAGACCGGTTTATGCCCGACAATATTTTCATGGACCGGCCTTTAAGGTGTCGCGGATAAATACAACAAAATAAAACTAGTACCGGTACCGAAAAAAAGAAGATTTATTCATAACACACGTGAAAAGACCCAGGAAAACCGAGTAAACGATAACAAAATAACGCTGAAAACCGTTGAAATAACGTTGAAATAACGTTGAAAACTATACATTTCACACCTGAGCCTCAACTCTCGCGGCCCGGTACCAAACGACTCACAGCCCGGTACCGGTCCGAGGCCCGGGGGTTGGGGACCGCTGCCTTAAACAATATCTGTTTTAATAAAGCCATTAGGCTCGCTGCTATAATACCAACACCTTCATATCAGCAAGTGTAACCTATATCGGGTCATACCCCTTGAAAGTCCTGGCCCACTTTAGCTCCAGTGGCTCCCAGCAGGGTCCGACTGGGGCTGGTGGAGCCGTGGATGTGCAGTTTCCACACAGGTCTGTCCCATCCAGAGGAGAGCACAACCTGGAAACACGAGTGTTGGTTGAAAACCGAGTTGGATTTTTCTTTTAATCCAAAAAGCAACAGTGAAACAAGGCGAACAGCAAAAAGAGCAACTTCCATCCTTACGTGTCGGGCGTACAGCAGGAAACAGAACAGCAGCAGCAGCAGAACTGTGCACATCACGTCTCCCTTCACATGGAGGAGCCTCCTCGTCATCAACATCCTTCTCAGCATCGTTTGAAGACGCTGGCTGTAGTGAAGTATTAAGCAGGAATGCATTGGTTAGTCCTCCTGGTACTTGGAGCTGGAAGACTCGATTTGGTTTTGCTGACTAGTCTGTTAAACTTGTGACGTGAGAACATGCTGGAGCAGAAGCAACAGACAGCATCAAAGAAAAAACAAAGACTCATTTATCGACCCCATTATTTTTCCTTTGGGTTAAACTGTCCCAGACATTTATTTCAGCTCTGGTCATCTGATGCAATCGCTTCTTCCACTGTGGAAGAAATCAGTCTAGATACCACGGCCAGTCCTCTCATTTCACCCACTTTCTTACTGCATCACCGATAAACATCCACGCAACAATATCACTCGTGCTTTTTATGAGCTGACTGTTTTTCCCTCTCACACCAAATTCTTCAGTGGGTTCAGGAGTGGGAGTGTCTGAGTCTTATGTAAGGCAACACGAAGGTACCGAGAACTATTGTCTAAGAACGCTGTGTCCCTGAAGCAGACATAACGGCATAAACTAGAACAAGAACACAGAAGATTATATTACAAATATAGAAACATGCATCTGCTTATTTCTTTCATATTTAAATATATCGAGTGTTTTCTTGTTAAAGCAATTCATTCAGACTTACCGAGGAGGCAGACAGAGGGTCAAACTAAAAACATCTGGGCTCCAGCGTGGGCTCCAGCGTGGGCTCCTGCTCTAACAAAGTAAACCGACTTCCAGAGTTTGTAGAAAACCGCGAGGGGAAGTAAAATAGCGCACATCTGTCCGTGTGCTGTTTTCATGAGTGCGAAAGATGCTCAAAGACGAGATGAAAAGCCTGGAGGTGTTTCTCTGACCTGCAGGACGGCGCTCCTCATGCTGCGTTCAGGTGCTGTAGGAAATAACACGTGTTCGTTGTGTACCGTGGCAAACGCTAGCCTGTCTGACTTTTGGAGCGCTAATGGTTAAAGTGTGAGTTACTGACTCGATGTGGGCGTGGCTGATACTTTTCAAACGCAGTTAAAGTAGACGATCAACGCGAACAGCCTTTGGGAGGAGATGCATAGAAATATGTCAATAAAAGCAAAGGGCATACGCAAGGACATCAGGCTAGTGATGCAAGTTTTTTGGGGTTTTTTTTGCCT
This sequence comes from Neolamprologus brichardi, assembly GCF_056152115.1. Taxonomy (NCBI): domain Eukaryota; kingdom Metazoa; phylum Chordata; class Actinopteri; order Cichliformes; family Cichlidae; genus Neolamprologus; species Neolamprologus brichardi. The sequence goes on along the minus strand of NC_142110.1, from coordinate 926,144 downwards.
AATAAACTCTGTAAAAATGTCGATATAATACAGGACAGCGTGGGCAGTGTCATAGGGCTCTGGTCGGCAGTAGGGAGGAGTTAACCACTGATTCAAACCAGGGATATATTTATTTAAATGCATAAAACATTTAAAAATGCAGTAAAACTTGGAGGGTTGTTCATGGTTTTGGTCTTGTTTGTTTCTACCAGGGATTTTAGAGATGAGGTCCAACTAGTGATGGGTAGATGAGGCCTCGTGAAGCGTTTCAGCACATTCCCCAAACTGTGTCGATACTGTGTCGACACAGTGTCGCTGTTTTGCTCCATACTGACACCTGCTGGACCTTAAATATCATTGCAGGCAACTTACTCGAGACTCACAACAGACACTGATTCAATGGCCTAGTCCAGGGGTCTGCAACCTTTTACACCCAAAGAGCCATTTGGACTCGGTTTCCACGCAAAAGAAAACACTGGGAGCCGCAAATACTTTTTGACATCTAAAATGAAGATAACACTGTATATATTGTTTTTTTTACCTTTATGCTTTGTGTGAACAACTAAGGTGTGTTGCTTATGAAATCCATGAAGTGCTACAGAGAAAATTACATTTTATTTATGTAATCAACATATTTTGAACTCTTAAAGAAATATAACAAAAGGAAAGACACCCAGCTGAACTAAAATGATCCGTGTAGCAAACAAAAACTGTTCTCAGCCGCCACCCTTATATCGTCTTTGGGCTGTTGGAGCCTTGACCTGACTTTTAAAAAATAATTGGTAAAAAAGCACTATGCTGCTGAAAAATAAAAAATAGATATTTGCAAAATTCTGCCTAAATATGTATTTTACCAGGTTAATGCGTGCGGTGGGGCGTGGTCTGCAGCGCTGCTGCAGGGGAGGCGAACGCACCTGAGCCACACCCGCAATCACGCCTCGCTGCCTTTACGTCTGCGCTATCTGTGCTGTTGTGTTGTTGGTGGTGTATGTCGCGCTGTGAGCTGAAAAGCTACAGCCGGCTGTGTGCGTACAGCAACCGTGTGTGAAAAGTGGTCAATAAAGAGATGCTGAAAAGCGTGTTCATGCAAACATCGTCGGTCTGCCGTGATATGTTTACAATAAGACTTATGGTCCCGAACCTCTGCGCACAGCGTCTGCTAATCGGGGCTGTACGAAGTCAGTTTACGCAGGACTGTAAGCTGTCCTCTGTGAGGCGTGAGCGGTGTTTGTCTTTAACATAGTTCACGGTGGAGCTGCTGACATGATGTGGATCCGAAGATCCATATTCGGCCTACCTGGGGTCGAAAGTCTCGATAAATGCACGGCGTTTCTGCGGGTACACCGGCTTCCGCGAGTGTGACTCTTATTTTGAGCGATGAAAAAATAATAGAATATAATTTTATTTTTATATTTCAATATCACAATAATCTTCCAATTTAGAACTACAAGTTTAAAAAAAATAACTAAACACAAATAAAACACACTTCAGCGAAATACTAATTTATTTTCCCAAACCACGCGGAGCCGCAGTATAAGGACTAAAGAGCCGCAGGTTGCCGACCCCTGGCCTAGTCATACGTGTATACACTGTAAGGTATTGTATTGTCCATGGAATCATTTTATATCTTTTACATTTCAAATATTGTAGACATCTGGGGCAGCTGTAGCTCAGGTGGTAGAGCATCTACTGATCGGAAGGTTGGTGGTTCAATTCCTGCTTCCCCTAGTCTGCATGCCAAATATCCTTGGGCAAGATACTAACCCCAAATTGCTCTCCGATGCATCCATCGGAGTATGAATGTATGTGAATGTTAGCTATGAAGCACTTAGAAAGATGTGCTTGTGTGAATGGGTGAATGCACAAGTTGTGTAAAGCGCTTTGAGTGCTCAGATGAGTAGAAAAGCGCTTTATAAGAACCAGTCCAGAGCAGACTCAAGGAGATGTTCAGTGGCATCAAGTTTGATGGTGTCCAGCTTTTGATGCAGGTTTGCCACCACACCGTGAAGCAGATGTCGGATTATGATATTATTTTATGCCATGTTAGACCCCTAATTAAAGATTGTGAATTATTATGTAGTTTCAGTTTGCATTATGCTCCTGAACTAGAAGAAGGTGATAATTATTACATTTGGTAAACTGATTTGCATTACATTAGACTGTTGATTTATTGTGAATGAATGATATTGTTTTATGATGCATTATACTGCTGAGTTATAAGAAATACTGTTCACAGAAAGTCATCGTCTCATTTGTCTGATTAGAAGAGAACAGAGCATACTGCCCCATTTCATCAGGAGCAGATAAACAGGGAGCCAAGGTCGTAGCTTAGGCGCTGTGTGAGAAAGAATGTTTAGGCTCTGATGATTAGGTGGGGGCCACTAGAGGCTATAAGAGTTTGATCAAGGCTCCACCATTTTGAGATCTGATGCTGTCTGTGTATGGTGTCCATCTCCCACGCGTGTGTTCATTAAATCATCGTTTGACTTGACCCGGCCGGACCAGTGTTGTTATTTTGGTTTTCCTCTTGTATCCATTCCCAATATTTGAATCCGTAACAGTTTTGGGGGCTCGTCCTGTGGTATTGGGATGGAAGTTTTGGAGGCTTGGACGGTCCGAGGTGGTCAGACGGGCAGACATTATCCGGCAATCGAACTGAGTGGACAGGCGCCTTTAAAAAAGAGGTAGGCACACGCCTGTTGATTTTATCCGAAGTGTGCTGAATTGGACGATGAAATTAAATGTCTATTCAGTAAAAGTTGCCGGTGAGTGTCTGTTTTGATTTTGAAGAAAAATCTCATGAGTGTTGAAATTTGAAGTAAGGTTACAAGTAAAAATACTGAGTTAGAGTCTCAGGTAAAGGTAATAATATTGGGTTAGAGTCCCAAGGTAAAGGAAAATAATACTGAGTTAGAGGCTCAAGGTAAAGGAAAATAATACTGAGTTAGAGTCTCAAGGTAAAGGAAAATAATACTGAGTTAGAGTCTCAAGGTAAAGGAAAATAATACTGAGTTAGAGTCTCAGGTAGATGGATAGGGAATTGGTCATTTTGTGAGTTAGAGTCTCAATTAGTCTAAAGATTGCATTTCTGTTGGTCATTTTGCGAGTGAGAGTCTCAAATGTCGATAACGTTGCATCTGCATCAGTCATACTCTTGTTTTTGGGTGTTGTCTGTTGTTTAAAAGTATTATAAATTTTGTTAGAACGGTGGTTGGAGTCCACTAAGAGGCGCATAGCCCGGAGGTTACGCTCCCTCCTGGCCGCGGACGCGCGACCTTGACCTGTCGGCGAACAGGGTTAGTTCAGTTGGCTTGACTGTGGGGTACAGGGCATCCTGGAACAAGCTAGGAGTTAGAGTCTCCTTATCTGCGCTTTTTTGGGCACTGTAAATTGACTTAGGGATTTTAGAGATGAGGCCAGATACAGTTAGAGTCTGATACTGGTTAATTGATTACAAAAAAGTTGGACTTTCTTCGGTTGGACCCGTTATCTTAAATTTGTCAAAATTGTGTAGGCGCTAAAACTTTCAGGCCTGAGAGTGATTGTAAATATAAGACGTCTTTGTAAAATAATAGAGAGTTGAGTGTGAAACGAGGCTGTGTGTGACGACAGTGCGCTGCAGCGCTGCGAGCTATTTTTAGATAGTGTGTGAACATGCAAATGAGGTGGCTGCTGTGAAGCCCACAGAGGACTTCCTGTTTAGCGTGTTATTGAGTTTTATAAGTATAATTTGCAAATAATGATACATGCCTGTAATTAAAACGCTGATTTTGCTGATTATAATATTATAAATAAAGTTTTGAATGACTACGGTGAATGTTTAATGTTTGGCTGAATTTTGATATGGGACAGACGGCTTCGCAGCTGTTGGGGGTAAGTGACCGGAAACTTGCATGCCCATAAAAGGCAACTGCCTGACTGTGTAAACTATGCACCAAGAGAGAGAGTAAAATCTAGGTGGATGAATTAAATGGATGTTGTAAGAAAAATAGTAAATGAATGTTTTAGTCTCTTAATACAGGTGGATTTCTCTCAACCAGGAGACCTGAGTACAGCAGCAAAAGGATAGATTAATAAAATTGGGACGACACACATGCCAAGCTCTGGCTCAAAATTTTACAGGTTGACCTATCACTTTGTCCCCACCCGAAAAAGAAGCTTAAAGGACATCTTCTCCTCCAGTTATCGGCTACCATCACTGGAAATTTTCAGGCAAGTTTTTCACTGAATTGTTTTTGGCACCATGTGTCCCTGAATCTCACAAGCAAGCTCTAATTCCTGGCTGAAGACATGGAATGCTGTTATTTAAGGTGGGAAATCAAAATTTGGGAAACAAAATTAAAAACATACACAATTAGAGAAATGCCTTGTTTGAGAAAAAAGTTAAAATATCCCACCCACAAACGCACATACACGCAATGAAGAAACAGCTTACATTCATGAACACGTGAAGATTTTCCAGCAAGGTTAAAGCAGCAAAACTTAACATACACCTGATGTTAAAAGATAAAGTCTATCCACTACTAACAATTAAACTCTCTGGGTTGCAGGACAACAACTTGACTTCAAAATGACAGACACTGGTAAATCACAAACCAGTGATGAAATAATAAATTTAGTGGTTAAAAGAGTCGAATTGTGACATGTTGTCTTCTGATTGATTAATATAAGTGATTACTGAATGAAATAAAATTCCTTTTTTGAATTATTAAACATGATCTTAAGAATTTTAACGTGTACCTGTGTTGTCCTGTCAACTTGGTGGGTTATGAGTTGATTATATAGTGAGAAAAAACAAAAAAAAGGGGGGGAGAAGGCTGACACAGGGCCTGGCCCCTCTCTGAATAACACAGCCAAAACAACATTATTTTCAAACAACATCATTTTCCTGTTCGTCTGTTTTTGTTTTGTTTTTGTTTTTTCTCTTTATGCTTAATTACAGGCTGCTTTGTCGGCCCGGAAAGCCGAGGCTGACCTGGACTCCTGCTCTCCCCTCTACCATCTTGGCTCTCCCTTCTACCATCTTTGATGTGACCCTGACCAAATGCTACAGCAGCTGGACTCACAACAACAGCCTGAGAATGTCAACAGTGCTGCAGGAAAGCGATCTCATGCAGCGGAGACGGAGAGCGTTAAATCCAAGGCCCGTTTCACTACACGGGGGAGATTTCCAGACAGCTTCAGCTGACAGAGCTGTGACGAGACGCCTATTAAGCCCGGATGAAAAGTGAGGCCGAGCAAAAGAATGCTGACCTTAACAACTCTGCATTAAAACTGTGCAGGACAGTGATGGACCAACACGGCGGATCGGGCAGCAAAAAGGGCGTGCCAGAGACACGAGGAGTAACTGAGGTCAGAAGGCACCTCAGATTGGACAAAAGCAGCAGAAGAACATAAGCTGAAGGCACAGGTGTCGGGGCTCGGTCAGGAGCTGACCTCTGAGAAGAGCCGAACAGCAGAGCTGCAGAAGGCCGTGGAGCAAAGCAAGGAAAACATCAATAAACTTCAATCTGACGTGTACGGAAAAGACTCTGAGGTTTCTGCCCTCAGTGAGAGCTCAAGACATCAGAGCAGAAACTGAGCATGGCTCAGGAGGAGCTGGCTGCTAATCGAACCCATCAGTCAGGCTTAGAGTCCCAGATACAGGACTTGAAATCAGCCCGGAGCTTGCTGGAGCAGGAGGTTGTCAAACCTGACGAGAAGCTCCAACAGCAGGAGCAAACCCTGAAGGAGCTACAGAAGCAAAAAGGGTCAAGTTAAGGAGAAGCTGGACAAGGAGAAGATGCAGGACACTGGAGAAAAGGACTGCCTCAATTGGGGCCAGAACCAGTATGGAGAGAACTTTGGGCAGCAGCACCAATGGACCCAAATGGACTGAAAAGGGGGAGGGCAGGACCCCAGAGCACGCTTCAGGCCATGGTTTACCCAGAACACCAGAACAGGAAAGTGATGAACACAAACACACACACAAACACACACATCTACATACACTGACTCAGAATCGAGAGAAACACACATATGAACACATATGCACTTGTTGATTGACTGAGAAATGACACACACACACGCACACAAATCAAAATGCTGATTCAATTCACTGAGAAGTGATCCACGCACACACACATACACACACACATACACATGTTTGTGCAATGAAGAGTGATACACACACGCTGCTGCAATGAAGAATGCTTTACTAACAAATGCTATGCTGATACGCAAAATGCTGCACACAAACGTCCAAATACAGAATTTGTTACAACAACAAGAAGCCATTGATTGTTAATTGGTTAAATGCATTTCATGTCACCCAGAGGGCATTTGTGTAGATTTAGGGGACAGGGTCTAAAGCAGTTTGGTTATGAAAACAATGTCTGTGAGTGATGTCTGTTTATGGCTCAAGGCCTCGACTGAATTGTTTACTGTGCTTCACACAGCCTGATAAGGAGCAGTGGTACAGAGTGAAAATGATGAATTAACGGTGTGAGCCTTACTTCGGAGCACCACATTTTTGTGATTGAGATTTAATTGAAGGAGGAACACACTAAAAAAATAATAATAAAAATAAAAATAATAACAATAATAAAATATAAAATAAAAAGAAGAAAAGGTGGCCAGCCCTCGGATTTACGTAAGCATCCCACGTGTATTTAACACAATTGCCTCAGGCTTTAAAGATCTGTACAAAATTCAACAGGAAATCATAGCTTCCCTGTATTTCCTACATTGTTGGCATGCTGGTGAGTGCTGTTGCTCCATAGTAAGAAGGTCCTGGGTGCAAGTCCACAGTCTGGCTAGTTTGCAGCGGTTTCTCTCTGGGTATTCTGGTTTCCTGCCACAGTGAAAAGTCATGAAGCTATTAGAGCTAGGTTAATTGATGATTCTAAATTATCCGTGAATGTAAGTGTAAATGGTTGTTTGTTTCTAGGTGATAGACTGGTGACCTGTTCGGGGTGCACCCTGCCTGGTAACCTATCACTTTAGAGTTATTTCCCAGCCCTCGTGCAATCAGGATAAAGATAGGAGGATGGTAGTTGGTGTAGACCCATTTAATTTTTATGGTAATCAGAATTTAGACTTTGTTGAACCGTAGGCAATATGAAGACAACATGTAGTATTTAAGGGACCAAGTAGAATTTGGATAAAAGTTAGTGAATAGTGTTGAAAAAATGACAGAATTGTGAAGGATTAAAATATTCCAGGAGCTCAACTTACTCCATCTGAACATGTTTTAATCGTGTTTTATGAACACAAAATGCACAGGTTTACTGAATATGAAAAGGTTGTGTTGATTTAACTCAGTTGTTTAAGTTTCTACCAAAGCAAAACATTTGTGGGCAACTAGTGTCCACTATTGACTGTAATAAGTCCAACATGTTTTTGTCAGTGCAAAAAGAAGTTACGGTACCTGTATGCTTACACAATATTGTCCCGGGACGGAGAAAAACTTTCTGGTGAAGTTTTGGTTGATTTTGGGTTTTGCTTAACACTAGGTTGATTTTATCAGTGAGGTTTGGATTGTTTTCTTTCTCTAAGAGAGAGAAAGATGGTTTTATGCTTGGACATGTTTCTAACGGGCCCCAGTATTTGTTATTATATGAGTATTTTATTGGTTACGTTTGTCTTTGCTTTTGTTACAGTGCACTGAAATAAGAACATCTGAGAGGAGTGATCCACCGGTGGTGATATTTTGGTATTTTGTGAGTTCCTGATTTAACAAATCAGCTCTTTAATCCAGGCCTGAGAGATTGAACTTTAAAGCGCTATAAAACATGATTACTAGAAACAGTCGCAAAGTATTTTTCTCCATAATTATAATGGGCTCTGGAGAAATTCACTTATATGGGACATTGATCACATGAGAAGTCCTGAGCCTAAAAGGATTGCAGCGAGTCAATCCAGTCAAAAAACAAGGAACTGTTTTCCTTTAAAATGATGACGTCATCTTGCTGGTGATGGAGCCTCGAATAGGTTGCGTGTGGGACTCCATTATCAGCAATATCTGGTATGAATGTGTGTGAATGTATGCATGTGACTGGACTGTGATGGACTGACGACTAAATGTTTAAACTGACTTGACACTGAGACAAAAACGGTACCGACTTTAGGATTAGTACATGTCCACAAACAAGTCACCCAGCTTGTAAAAGAAGGGTGGATGTTTTGTCTCGCTTTGTTTTGTTTTTGCAGGAGTAGGAGGACAGAGACTAGGGGGGGAGGCTGTAGCTTCACATGAGTGTGAACTGCAGACTTAACCCTTTGGTTGCTAATTTTGAGCTACTGATGTTTCCATCAAGAAAATTGTGTTTTATTAGCTGTGTTTCGATTAATGTATCACATTATATTGTTGGGAATGTTAAATGCTAAAGTGAAGAGAAGCTTTGATTTCACTCATGACTGAACATGTTATTATTAACCATAGCAGGCCACTGTAAAAAGTCAATCAATTTTGATAGAAAAAGCAAGAAAAAACTCTATTGATAACAGGGGAATGATAGACTTGTCACATTCAAAATAGAGATATGTAATGACAAACCTTGGTCCACGTCATTTAGGTTCTCCATTGAAATAGTCAATAATTTAGAAAAGTAAGATAGAACCGACAGGGGCATGTGGTGCTGCACAAGAACAAGAGCAAAATAAAGAAAAATTATTGTGTTTAGCTTTGATAAATTAAAATTAAAATGTACCATTACACTCAGAGGATCAATATGAAATTCAATATATGCTAATTTTGTATGAAGTACATGACTGATAACTGTTCTGTCCTGAGCTTTTGTTTTTACAGCGCCCACTTGACCACACCAACAGTTTCTCGCCACAAAAAAGGGGGAACTTGCAAAGAATAGGGAGGAATATCATCAGAAGTGGGAAAGGTAAGCCCCGATGGGGGTGATAATGTAACACACCCAAAGAAAGATTTTAGGTCTGACCAACCGTCTCAGTCGTGGGCAAAACGATGACAGTCAATAAAATTCTAAAAGATAATTTAGTGACAAAAAATATCAAGAGATAAAAGATAAAACAGTCCAGTGTCCCATTCATGAATCAAATAAAAACACACAGTCCCAAGGCCAGAGCCAGCTATGCCACACGGCCAGTTGCACTCCACATGTTGCCTTTAACAGGGGTAGAAGTTGTCCTTGGAGACCCACTACCCTGCAAGCATATAGCCAGTGATCACTCCAGCCTCTGAAACTCTGCTGCCTTTAGGCTGTGGCATATAACAGGCCCTGGCCTGCACAGAGAGACAAAATGACACCTTCAGTATAAAATTCATAGCGCAAAACCCATCCATCTCAAACATATCAGATTATCACATTACATACATGCACAGAGAGACAAAATGACACAGCAGTGTTTGCAGTGTGGGCTATAAGTAGACCAGTGTATCAGTGCAATCAAGTACACCTGCCTCTAATTAGTCCAACCCCATTCCAGCCATTGGCTAACCAAAAATGTGACACACACACAAAAAACCACTCCCAACCCAGTGCAACTTCACACAATAATATGGAGCTGAATTAACACGGGCACACTAGTCTACCATGTTACAATAACACCATTAATCTCACGTATGGTCAAATTCTTAAATCTTGACCCCAAACATGAAAAATTCTTCAAACATTTAGAGACAGAGTGGAGTTCTAGATAAACATAATGCAACAAACCACATAAGGATGGAGCGTTGGAATTAATAAGATGGTGAAAAAACACGCAGGAAAAATGTTGATCATGTTGATTATGTTTATTCTAGTGTGCAGGGATTGGCTAATCTGACCAGGAAATGTTATAAATGGATTGTCGGAACAATCAGCGTTAAAGTCATCTTTGACAGTCCAGACTGAGATGGCGTTGGACATCTTCAGGGCGGAAAAGGGTTGGTGTGACCAAGGTGTGGTTTGGCTTGTTGTATGTATATTTCATAATGATACAGCTCTGGATGGACCAGTTACCAGGGCATGGAAGGAGGACAGACTTATTAAATGAGGAGAAGGAATTTTCTGGGATTGGAGATCCTGTGGGTGAGTGGTTGACTAAAAGCATGCATAAAATAAAAGCTATTTTTTGTTATTGATTGGTAATAGATTGATAATTGGCCACATTCACAGTTGTATTGACTTGTAGTGGACGTAGTCTACTTCATGTTTAAGCACTCTAATTAACAGATTGAAAATAGTGACATTAAAGGAAGAACATGCAGCGCCACCCTGTCAAATGCCAGTGCCGGTGGGGCTCAGTGATGAATCAGGTGAGCTTCATGGCTGAATCAAAACATAGATGCCCCTGCTGTGGTCAGTGAGGGATAAAAAGGGTGTGTTTTACTGTTATTTTAGCATCAGCATTATTGCTGCATCAGAATCATATAACAAGCATTGCATTGAACATTTATTGAAGCTATTGACATATTAACATTTGTATTACAGTGATTGTTATAACCCCATGTTAATCTTCTATCTACAGGTGTCAAAAGTAGTCAACAAGTTCATGTTGAAGTGAAGTTCATAATAATACAGGTTTTGTTTGTAGACGATTGTGAAGACGCAGGCTCTGGGCGGAGCCAGGTGTTGAACAGATCTAACATGACAATTAAATTGATTTCATTCCCTAACACAGGATAACAAGACTGGAGCAACGATACTGGATAGGAGAAAGTCTGATACTTTCTAAGATATGAGGTCACTAACCTTTTCTTTTAATTTTCTAGCTTCATTGAATGGACACATGTTAGAATTAGAAATGGCTGATTTGTTTTTTATGTCTTTTATTAGAATGAGTGGTTTTAATCATTTTTATACATATCTTGCAAATGTGCTTATAATGAGTTGGCACTCGGTCTTTTGAAGGTCATAAGCTTCGTTCGGCGATAGTCCGGACTGATAAAGTGTAGGAAATGCCTTGAGTGCAGCGGGCTACATGCAAACACGCTTACACACACATACACTAAATTAGGATAAGTCCTTGGGACATTCTGAATATTCTAAACAAATTCTGAACCACCAAAAGATCAGTAGACAGCAACATTAGATTGTTAGAGCTAGGAAGAGAGGTGTTTTGGTTTTCTGTCTCTTACAGAGAAAGGAACAGACACCAGACGAGGTCACAGATATACGAGGATCCTTGGCAGCAGAGACAGACACGGTGACTGCGGAAACATCAACTGGGTTCAAGTGTCATGGCATTTTGGGCTCCAGTTAGTCACCTCAAAAGGATGGATCAAATAAACACAGCAATAACCACGAAGGGGTTGACGGAAATCCAGGAACACCACACCAACGAGGTTCGAGAGGCTCTTGGTCAAAAGGGGGACACGTTCCTGTTCCTTTTCCTGGGGAACACAGCTGTGACCCCAGAATACACAGATCATTGTTTGAAATCGGGGCAGAATAATCCCCTGATCTGTGCAACGACTGAAGGGTTGTCTAACCCCTGAGGTTGAAGGAAACAAGAGCAGAGGATCACCCGACTGGACGACACTGGTGCCTACAGCAATAAAATAAAGGTTAAAAGCTCCTCGGACAGAGGTTCTAGTCTGAGTACGTTTGGAGGGTATAAGGTAGCACCGAAATAAAGCTGTGGGAGAACTGGGGAGTGATGGGAGTATCATCTGTACCTACTATTGTTGTTGTAATAAAAGTTTTTCTTGCATCTGAACTGCGTAAACACAGAGGTCATCTCACATATGGTTCACCCAACAGGGGGACAAAAGGCCTGAGGAGTAAGGAGAAATGAACCCGGCAACACTGGATTGCAGGGTGTAAGTGAGCTCTTTATGTCTAAAGAGCTCAACAGGGGGAATTGTTGGATTATGATATTATTTTATGCCATGTTAGACCCCTAATTAAAGATTGTGAATTATTATGTAGTTTCAGTTTGCATTATGCTCCTGAACTAGAAGAAGGTGATAACTATTACATTTGGTAAACTGATTTGCATTACATTAGACTGTTGATTTATTGTGAATGAATGATATTGTTTTATGATGCATTATACTGCTGAGTTATAAGAAATACTGTTCACAGAAAGTCATCGTCTCATTTGTCTGATTAGAAGAGAACAGAGCATACTGCCCCATCTCATCAGGAGCAGATAAACAGGGAGCCAAGGTCGTAGCTTAGGCGCTGTGTGTGAGAAAGAATGTTTAGGCTCTGATGATTAGGTGGGGGCCACTAGAGGCTATAAGAGTTTGATCAAGGCTCCACCATTTTGAGATCTGATGCTGTCTGTGTATGGTGTCCATCTCCCACGCGTGTGTTCATTAAATCATCGTTTGACTTGACCCGGCCGGACCAGTGTTGTTATTTTGGTTTTCCTCTTGTATCCATTCCCAATATTTGAATCCGTAACACAGAGGAAATACAAGAGAAGGTGAAGATATAAAACGGTATAGAAGGAAAAGTCATCCTGCAGTGCAGCATTCAGACTCCCAACTGCATCTAAAGCTACGTGACCCACTGTTGACAGAATCGTGATGTTTTCTGTACACAGTCCGTGGCTTTGTTGGCCCGGGATGGGAGTGGGTATGTCTACTGTGACCGATCATCTTTGACCAGAGGGCGGGGCTTACGACACCATGTTTATTTATTCATGTTTTTGGAAACTTGCCTGTAAAGCAGACTAAATAATGTTGGAGCATTTGTCTAAACACATCAGTATTTAAAATGTTTACCTCTTTTGATTTGATATAAACGTCTCAAATCCATCTAGAAATGAACCCTCCCTTTATTGGTGCTGTGACAACAATCAGCCAAAAGTTATAAATGTTTAAAATGTAATTTAATAACAATTTTTCCACAAACACAAAGTTACATGTGCACTTTCTGAATACAGTCTACAAAAAGTAAACAAGTTAGACAGTTTTCTTTGGCTACAAATGCCACACGAACACGCAGCAGCTAAGAGCCGAGCGTGGAGGTCCACGCCACCGGTGACTTTACGGTCAGCTGAATGAAACCGGCGCACTCGTTGTCTCAGACCGTCTGCGACAGGTCACCGTGAAATTGGCGTCGTACTCGAGTCCTTCTGTTTGTCTTAACTTCTGACTAAAGTGAGTAAATGGCTGCTCACGCAGGTTAGTGATGCAGGGAAACTCCAGTGCACTCGCTGAAGCCCAATCAGCCCGACTAACGATGACAGTTTTGCACAAAGTCTGAGGTCACCATTATATTTGTGTTGGCTGGATTCCAATTTCAAGAAGCTGTTGCTTAAAACTGAGTCGTGGATTAAGGCCGCTTCAGTGTCTCTGTCTCCTGTTGTTCTTGCTCCAAACGCACTCGCCGGCCTCATTACAGTTATTACACGTGCTGACTGTAAACTCCTCTAGTCCGCTCCCGCGTCCCTCATCCTCCCGCTCTCAGGAGGATGCGGTGCCAGCCCTCATGATCCTGAAAAGCGCGTTGACGTTATTGCTTTTGATGGCGTCTCGACAGGCGGAGATCACTTGGTTCTTGGGCTTACCCACTGCAGAGAAGCACACGCAGAGGCAGATACGCTTAATATATCATCTTCTCCCCTGGTTCAACTGGAGGTAGTTAACAAACAGTGCTGCTATGTTAACTAACAGTGCTTGTCAGACTTACCTCGGAGCCTGCCGGCTCGCTGTATGGCTTGGTTGACAGACTTGAGACAAGCCAGGAGAGCATTGTGGTTGTTTGAGCGGATCTTGTACTCGTTGATTAGATCCCGGTTTAGATCGTACAGCTCTCTGTAGCGCTTCTTCATAGTTGTCCTACGATGGAAACGAACAAAGATGTGAGGAAACGAAGGAAGTCAACAGTTTTTGCAGTTTCATGAATGAAATGATACTGTAACAGGATTTATTCTTCTGCGTTAAATTTGTGCTGCAGGTATGTCAAGACTGCAACCCCCTGTGCAACCCTACGCCGTTATCTGACATGCACGTCCCTGGAAATGTAACGCTGCCTCAGTGCAGCGCTTGACTACCGCCATCGTCTCGCTCAGTGCCACCAGTCCTCTGATCCATTTATGGATTTCTGTTTGCCGCGCTTTTTGAACGCATCGCTGAGAGAATAATAACTATCACCTTAATAAAGGACTCGTATCATCAGTAAATTCCTGAAGCTAGATCACCAAAACTATTAGATATGTTTACCTGTAGGGGAATAAAAACATGAATAAATAATTCAAACTGTTCACAACAAAGAGAGAGAACCCAGGATTTTATTTCTACCACGGCTGGCAGTGAATAAAACACACGCCTTTCAGGGCACATACATCCATTTGCTTCCGCTTATCCTTTTAAGGGTCGCTGGAGCCTATCCCAGCTGTCATAGGGCGAGAAGCGGGGCACATCAAGCTAACATACAGAGACAGACAACCATTCACACTCACATTCACTTAAGTAAGCCGGAGTACCCGGAGAGAACATGCGAACTCCACACAGGTGGTGGAACTGAACTCAGGTGCAACAGTGCGAACCACTGCGCTGCACATACAAGTCCAGATAATTCAACAATAATGTAGCAACATGGCTGCAAGTATCATGAAGTAAAATCCTGAGATAACTCACATGTCACCCATTAGGCGCGCGTCCTCTGCTTGCACCAGCATGTTTCTGATGTAGTTGGAGTGGTCAGCCATAGCTGCAGTTAGTTTCTGGTGGACAGAATGGAACTCGTCCACCTAGCAAACACATTTAAACGTACAGGTCACCTTAACCCTTTAAGACCTACCATAGAACCAAGTCCGCCAGAGCTTATATTATATGTTTACATGCTGTGGAGCCATTTTTGGGAGCATTTCAAGTTGCTATACATCAATACAACCATTACAGCCCAGATTTTAATAATATGTATGAATTAAGTTCATAGTAATTACATAAATTGCAAAAAAGTGCAATAAACTACAAAAAAATTGAAAATCGTTTTTGTTTTTTTTAACATATATTTCTAGTTAGAGAAATTTAAGAGGCTTATCCCTCAAAACTGTAAATACAAAAAAGTTGCACAAAATAGTTTCCCACCACAGGAAATTTATTTTGAGTGTCTTCATAGTTTTATTTTTGAAATACACCAATTTTTATACACTACAGGAAAAACGAAAATAAATATTATGATGCAAATTTGCAAAAAAGCAGCATATGCATCAAAATAAACTATTTCCAGCAGTGCAATATGAGTCCTAAGCATCCCAGAAACCACACAGAAAGTCATAAAGTCAAAGATAACTTTTAAAATCACCAGTATAGGTTCATGAGGCCCTGATGGTAAAAAACTACATTTCCGCGAAAATGACGTCACTTCCGGTTTCGGGCAGGTCATGGCGGACATGCGATAGTTCACTCTGACGTCTATTCCAACATAGGAAGTGCTACAAACAGCTGATCGGATCGGCAAAACGTGTTTCTGGAATATTATGTTTTTGTTGCTGCAAGTGCTTTTTATGCAGTTTTTGCAAAGCTATATGTGGAAGGAAACTGTGACCGAGGACAAGCTGATGGCATAAGATGTAAGTACAACTCCTCCGGTTTCATATGCAAAAAAATTTATTGCGCTAGCTCACGTGGTTGCAGAGCTACCGGGATTTAAAAATAGTTACGCAAAACAGAGCGTGCAGCTCTGACGGTTTTAAAGGGTTAAATTCAGCTGACCTAATTTTGCCCTGTAGTGTATGACTTGCCCAGTTTAGGAGATAGACTACAGGGACTAAAGTTTTGGTCAGACCCAACGTCCTGAACGTTTGACACTGAGAGCAGATGAAACCTGAGCCAAACCTCAGTGAGCGTCGTGTGCAGCTCCTCAAAATATGTGGGGAAGTCTGCTTCTGCTGACAGGTCCTCAATTGCCAGGAAGGAGGCTAATGATTGGATCAGATCTCCTGCTAGGTCAATATCATCAGTTCTTATGGTGATCTGATTGGACACATGAATTATTATTGTTCTTAAAATACGTATAAACTAATGACAGAGCAAGAAACAAATGAGTGCTGTGGATATTTTTGATGTGTACCTGTCCATTGCTGGCCATGCTGAAGGACAACAGCCCCCCACCTCTGAGTGAACTAAAGGTAACATCGGGACTCTCCACTCCCTCTGGAAGCAGGAAATTCTGATTCAGCCACATCACCACCTACACAAGAACACAATGACACAGAGCCGAGGATGAGATTAAACAGAATTAGATTTCATAAATGCCGACGATCGTGTGACAGCCTACCCTCTGCTGTCGATCGTTGATGCTGAAGGCGACCCTCCCTGTGGGCTGTGCAGCCGACGAGTCGACGGCGAGGTCGTACATGGAGAAACGAGGCAGCTGACGAGTGATTTCAAACACGTGGAACTGAGTGCTGACGAGGACGAAAAGAACAGGACGACGTGAGAACGAGAGCGGCGTTGTTAACCGCATCAGAAAAAGACTCATTACTCTGATCTGACCTGGTTCTCCCTCCAACAAAGGCTTTGATGTGCAGATCCACTGGGATGTCCTTCGGGGGCACAATGGGGACTCTGACACAACCAGACAGGTTTTGAGCGCTGGGGTGGACGACGTGACTCTCACCCTCAAAGATGCCTTCTGCAAAGATGAGCACTGCACGGATAACCGTCTCTGTAAAAGATCAAGGAGAGACTCAGCGACTTGTACGCAAACACTCGATAAACGGTGACGCGCTAACCAACGCTACCATTTGGTGTTGAAATGCTGAGCTCCACATGAGCCTTCTGGGTCTCTGCAGCAGCTTTCACTGACAGCGCTGTCTGGAGCTGAGTGTTGGCTGGTATGACTCCCATCCCACTGTGCGTCTCTGACACACCCTGAAATAAGAGCAGAGTTTATGACTCCTCACACAGGCGGAGCCCAGAAATCCTCTCAGAACACACAGTTGTTTTATTAACGTGGATAAATCAATAACAAAAACTCTTTAACACAATCACAAACAGCTGCCTCAAAGGTGCAACTGTGATGGCGCCTGTCTGTAAAGCAGTGTGCTCCAGCTCCAGGGTTTTTATAAAGATCTGTCGTTAACATTTAAGAAGAGCTTTTTAAATTATTGGTATCATAAATGTAAAGCCACTGTGTGCCTGCTGAAATGTAGGACCCACAAACATCACCATCAGTTTATTGTGACTGAATAAATCACCTTGGCATTCTCCTCGTAGTTGCGAAGCTCAAGCAGCAGATTCTGTCTGCGCTGGCTGAGCTCTCGAACAAGGTCCTGCTCGGCGCTCGTGTCCATGAGATTCCCTTTTAGGTCTTTACTGGCTGGCAGATAACCACGAACTACAAACACATTGACAGGTATAGCAACATCCTCTGATGAGCTCACAGTCTTTGAAATGATACCTGGCTTGTCCGTGTTCACAGAAAACACACAAGGAAATGTACAAATGTCCATTTTCAACCAGTTCTCACACACTTACCTTCTCCTTCTGTGGAGGTGCAGATGAGCTGTTTCTGTCCATCCAGCCTGTAGTCTCCCTCCACTACTCCAGCCACAGAAGAAGAGAAGTTGTCTTTGAAGATGACCTCACCAGTGCGGTCGCTGCGAGCGTCAATCTGACATAAAGCACACAGAATCCTCGCCAGTCGTTGTCCCACAAAATCATTTTGAGAAAGTCCCACGTTAAGACAGTAAGAAGTCGTTTGTGGATAACAGCTGTGGACTCACCTTTCCATTGGACCAACCAGTGATGAGCTCCACGACCCCATCGGCATTCAAGTCAAATGCAAAGATGCTCATTGCATGATTCTTGGACTAAGTGAGGAGAAAAGAGCACATTAGAAAACTGAATTATTCACATTTAATCTCAGCCAAGACTGTCTTTACTCATCAGGTTCAAACTGCAGGTGAGCAACGCACGACTGTCCTCTTCATGCTGTGAAAGGTAACACTATCCACCGTCCATGAGCGTCCTACAAATGACTATTAGTCATGTTACAAGTAGTATTTGTTACTACTACACTAATCCCCGTCAGAGACATTTATACTGGCAGACGTGAGCGGAGAGTCAGCATCATCGTGGCGCTCTGGACCCCCCAGTAAAGGCTACAGGTCGATCAGGTCAAAGACAAACAGACTCAATAAAGGTTTTTACCCGCACGCTGTCAAACATGCGCCACCTCCACCCGGACTGAAGGCTAACTGTGCTGCTAACATTTATTTACATTTTCACTGTCGTTATAAATAACATTCCTGCCTCTTACTCAATGTGCACGACCACTGATTCCACCTTACAGCATATAACTTGGATACAACTGTATATATCTATATGTATATATCTGTGCATCTTTTATGCTAAAGTCACTTTAATGTAAAAAATCGACATATTGCTAATGAGAGATGCCAAACTGCCGTCCATTGTTCTTGTAACAGTGACAATAAAGATCTCATCTGAACCACATTCACAGAACAGATTCCGTTTGACATAATCTGGTTATAAATGAATTGAGAAAAAAATACATTTGGATTAATTAAATGTTTATTGCAGAATAATCTCATAGTTTTGAACTTTTAGGAAACATAAAAAGTACAAAAACAAAATGAAAAGAAGGAGAGACACCAAAGAAATGAGGAACGTATGAAGATGATGACGGTACCTTGATTCTCCAGTAGCGGGCAGCGCGGTCGTACACGCCGACGGTGCCATTAGCCAGAGCATAACCAAACCTGCTGCCGTGCATGTGGCACAAAGACGTGACTGTCTGTTGGAGGAAGACACACAGATAAGAAATTGAACAACACATTAGTGCTACAAGTGCAAAGTGTTTTATTATTGCTTCTTGTGCACAAAGCGCATTAAAAACATGTAACACAACATGATCAAGCTAGCAGTTACCAAGCTAGCAGTTACCAAGCTACGCGTTGCACCCTCATTTTACCTCATTCTCCGTCATCTCTGACACAAGTTCGTCCTCTTTGAACACTCTGATGTCAAAATCCTCAGACCCCACCAGGAGCTGTGAGTGCAACAGCAACAACAGCTTTATTTAGATGGCACCAAATGACAACAACAGTCACCTCAAGGCAGTTTGTTAAAGAGTTAAAGACCCTCCAGTCATATTTGCATGAATTAATGTCATACCTATATTTATAACAGAACTGTAAGATGCTCTGTTACTAACATTGTAGTGTGTTAAGTGGAAAGCTCCCCGACTACTGGGCAGTCAAGACTTACCTCGTTTTTTCCATCTCCAGTGAAGTCACAGAGCACCAGAGACCTGACATTATCTCCAGTGACCTAAGAAAATGTAGTTTAAGATCAAGTGGAGCACAATTTCTTTATAAATATGTGAAAAATATGTAAACATTCATGATTTTAGACCAAGAAAACCAGTTTGATGAGATCTGTTACTAGTTAACACATACAAACTAAAAACACTAGATACTGGGGGGGAAAAAATCTTGCTTTTTTCTTACCGTCCAAAAGTGGTCATTGCCCTGATAGTCAAAGCCTTGCAAGGCACAGTTCCCTCCAATGATAGCAAGAGGAGAGGGGATGTCCCCAAGTTTCCCCAACACGATGGCGTTAGCTCCATCTGTCACCTGCACAGAGAAGAAACACGTTTAAATATAAGCCAGCTTCACATCGTTTTGGGCAAAGCATTTATAATCGAGCCACTTTTCATTTTGTGACTTGAGCTATGAAGCAGAGATTTTTACTTGTCTCAACTGTATAATTAGCTGAGTCAGTCAGGTCGTGGCGTCAGCTGGTTAATCAGTAATTCTGTCACTTTTTAAACCAAACTACACATAAAAAAGCTGCAATCAACAGAACTAATTAAGAATTGTTTGAATCCTGATTTAAATATAGAATAACACAAGTCCAATGTGTTGATGCTCAATCATCCAGCAAAGTAAATCTCCAAAAGTTGATTCTGTTCTTCTGGACGTAGCGTTTTGTGGGAGAAACGTTTCGTCATCATCAGGTGACGTCTTCAGTCTCAGCTGACTGCAGGTTTCAATCTTATAAACAGGACATTTGCACCATCACCTGATGATGACGAAACGTTTCTCCCACAAAGCGCTACGTCCAGATGAACAGAATCAACTTTTGGAGACCCAGTTCCAATATTTTTCCTGACTTTACTCACCTCTCTGTAAAATATGTCAGCATTGTCATGGACATCATAAGCCAACAGGTTTGTCTGGGATCCCACCAACAGTGTGTCCCCAGTAGTATTTGGTCCCAGTCTTCCTGCAGCCAAACAGGTGACTGCCTGATTGATGTTGAGCAGAGAAATGTCAGAGTCTTGGGCACTCTGGCTCAGTCGGTGAGCCACAGGTCTCTGGCCACGGGTGTGGGGGTTGTGAATGAAAACCTTTTAATGAGAAAGACAACAAGAGAGTAGGGAACTGCCAAATGCTCCAGAGTCAGCAGTTCTTTTCCACACAGAGCCAGATAAGTTTGGGTAAATGAAATCATCATTTGAAAACTGCATTTTGTATTTACTTTAATTAACTGAGGTTAATTAAAATTAAAATTAGCTATTTTAATTTTAATTTTAGCTAAACAGGTAAATGTGACAAGTACGATCAAAAAAGAAATCAGGAAGAGGGCAAATACTTGGTTGTTTTCACTCTCATCGTGTCACAAAAACATGATAGTAATTTTCCTACAGCATGGATGATATTTACACATAACTGTGAGGATTTTGCAAACATTTATTTCCCTCACCTTTCCAGCCTGCGTGGCGGCAGTAAGGCATGGATGAACCCCATCAAACTGTCCAATAGTCACCATGCGAGGGTTAATCTTGTGGTTCAGCTTCAGAGTGAATATGGGGACCAGCATGATGCTTACTCGGGTCTTAATAGAGATGAGAACTTACTGAGAATCAAATATCTCACACACAAGACGAGAAGGTTGCCTAAAAATAAGCAAAAGGTGATGAGTAACTTTGCCACACTAATGTAATTACAGGCTTTAGCTCAGCCAGCCACAGGCGACTTCCGTTGCCTAGCAACAAGGAGTCGCAAGCTAAAGCTTTTCATCTGGCTAATCTCCCCGTCGTTTGCTCCAGAAGAATGGCTTTTAAACAACCATAAGACACCACACCGACACCTTCACACGTCGCAAGCCCTGCATAAACACCAAGTACGGCATGGTGCTTTCTGCTGAAAGAAATATTGGACTTAAATGCATGGAAAGCTAGCACAACTAGCTGACATTAACGTCGATGTCTTGGAACTCGCAGGAAACAAGTCCAAACTACTGACGGCCCAACAACAAAACACATCACTAATTTGTGACAGACGTACCAGGCCCACACGTTAGCAGCAAAACTTCGATTTTTGTTCCAAAGAATCCAGTCGCAAATGAGCTACCTGGATAAAATGATAACACGGCCACAGGAAGTCGAGTAGCTGCCAACATCCGGTCTGCTGTTTTCAAAATAAATTACACAACTCAGAGTTGCAGTGGGCTAATGTTGCTATACATGGAAGAAAAATGCATTTCTTCTTCTTCTTTCAACAGATCACCTTCCGTCATCTTAACCTCTTCCTAATATTGTGTCACCCCAACCCACTTCATGTCCTTCTTCAATATATCCACAACCAGCTTTGCTATCTTCCTCTATTCCTTCAGCTTGGGAGCTCCATCTTCAATATCCTTGTGCAGAGGCGGGACTGTGGATGTACTGGACCTCTAATATACTCATTTTTAACCTTGTCTTTTCACTCCCACTCAAAATCTTACTATGATGCCAGGTCTTTCTTGGAAATGAGATTTTTAATCTCAATGAGATTTTTTTTACCTGGATAAATAAAGGATTTAAAAAAAAAATTCTGCCACCTCCAACTCATCCGCCTGTCTTTTTTCATATTTCTACTGCCACATATCACAACAAGTCTCACTACCATTTTGCAAACGGTCTATTTCACTACTGTTACCAATCACCCCTGGCGCTCATCTTAACACACTCTACCTGCCTCACACACGTGTGTGTTCTGTTTCGTTTCTACTGACTTTGATTCCAGGGCACACTTCTACCCCTCCAGGCTCTCACTACAGATAACAATGTTGTCTGTGAACATCATGGTCCACAGACTTCTGCCTAACCTCTTCTACCAGCCTGTCAGTCAAAACTATCTCATCACCTGTCCAAATGGGGATCAGATCAGAATTCTGTGCTCCTAAGGACTACCACATAATTGGCCCACGGTGTCTCTACGTTTATTTTATTAGTAGTTTAAAAAATAAAATAAAATCCCACCACCAACAACAACAACAACAACAGGCGTTTTAGTAAATAAATAAATACATTCTGACAACTAAGGATTCAATTCAGTGGGACAATCTCAGATTTTCCATTGAAAAGGTGTAGGTGGAAACTTAAGCTTGTTACATCTGCACTTTTTACTTACATAATATCATAAATGAATTACACTAACACAACACAACCATAAAAAACATCAATAATAACTTTGCCACTTGGCTTTTGAACTTTAAAAATTGAAGAAAAACTTAATAACTCCTCATCAAATTTTCCACTCAAAATTTGTAAGCAATATACATATTTTTTAACCACTTACTTCTAAATTTCTATTTTCTAAATTTCTAATTTAGAAGTACTGATAAGTTCTGTGTGGTTAGAGAGTAATTAAATATGTTAAATAATTCTCTTCACAGTCACAAAAGTCGAGTCCAACTGCATGAGAAAAGTAATGATTTCTGTTGTTGTGTGTTTTCATAAAGTGATTATCAACAGTCTGTCTTTGTAAAAAAGAAAAAGAAAGGAAAAAAAAGCAAGGGCTCGTCCGGGATTTGAACCCGGGACCTCTCGCACCCAAAGCGAGAATCATACCCCTAGACCAACGAGCCAGTTGAGAACCATGCTTGCATCTGGAATTGTTGACCATAAAGACGTGCTGTTGAATACTTCAAAACTTGTGATGTGGCACTTTGGCCTCGTCATTTTAATCCGGTCAAACATCACCCTCTGGTGGTGGACAACAGTCTAGCTTCAACTTGTTCAAATCCCGTCCAACCATCCAGTTGGGGGGGGGGGGGGCACGTGAAACAGTGTCAGAGTCATCCGGTCGTTAAGTCTGACGTCACTAGCCGTGTCTGGGCCGCTGCAGGTCCATATATCAAACATCACTATGGCATTACTGAGAGTTGAAAAACTGTCTAATGTCTTTCATCTTTAATAAAATGATCAGCGTTCTGCTCTACCAGGTGTAACAATTGAGTTTAACATCCAGGCATCCATGAAAATGGAATTTATGACATTTAACGGAGTTAGAAGTTAGCAGGAAGTTAGCTCGAGCTTCTATCTAAATATTGCAGATATTTTATCATAACTCTGGTTTTACGTGGCCGATCAACACAATTTAAAAACTGGTATAAAGTCCACACTTTCTCCGTCAGTTGTTCCGTCTGTCCTGCTCACATCAACGTTGTACACGTTGTCATTAACGTGGCTTCACTAAAACACCGGTGTCGGCACATAAGGACGCAACGTTGATTAGCTGCGTATATACGAATGTGAATCGCATCATTGGCTGGACTATGGGATAAGGCGGCATCGTTCTGATCCCATACGGGAGCAGCCAGTCACTGACTAACACTGCAAAACAGAATTGTTAAAGTTTTAATGTTAATTTCAATTCAGGTTAGATTTATTTTCTGTGCGCAGAGACCGTGCCAGAAGTGCGCAATTGCGCACGCGCAGCTTAGAGGGAACATTGGTTGTAAGGTCTAGTTTCTTTCATCTGAGGCAGCTGACCATAATTAAGCACTTTCTTGCGTGACAGCAATTTGAAACAGTAATCCGTGCCTTTGTAACCGTTCGGCTGGATTACTGTAATTCTCTTTATTTTGGGGTGAGTCAATCTCCTGCTTTTTGACTGCAGCTAGCTCAGAATGCTGCTGCACGTCTTTTAACTGGCACTCGTAGATGCGAGCACATCACCCAGTTTTATATTCACTTCATTGGCCGCCCGTGCATTTTAGGATCATATTAAGCTGCTTTTATTTGTTTTTAAATGTTTGTCCAATGCTGCCCCTCTGTACCTCTCTGAGCTTCTTCATACAGACCAGCTCCTCCTGAGCGTGCCCAGGACTAACCGTGAGCTCAGAGGGGATCGGGCGTTTGCTGTGGCAGCACCAAAACGGTGGAATGCGTTGCCTTTACATGTTAGACAGGACCTTCCTTATCTGTTTTTAAATCACGTCTTAAAACATATTTGGCTTTTAGCACAGCAGGACTTGTTGATGTCTCTTAATATGTTTCTTATTAATTATATTATTTTTCAATTTTAAGATATTCTATATGTAATGTAAACTGCTTTCTCTTTGTTTTATATTTGTAGTACGTTGGCCAACATTGTTGGATGTAAAGTGCCTGATAAATAAAGATGCTATGCTATTCTAAGGAACAAATATGATATTGAAAATGTGATAAATAAAAATGAATAAAAATAAGACTGCAAGTTTTTGACAGCTGCAAAATTCACGGGCAGCAGCCTTTTGTGTGTCCGTGTGTGCCGCATGAAAAGAAATACATTATTCAGTTATCACACAATTAACTTTGACACAAGGGGATATAAAAAGCAAGGGCTCGTCCGGGATTTGAACCCGGGACCTCTCGCACCCTAAGCGAGAATCATACCCCTAGACCAACGAGCCACAGAAAACATCTGCTCACATCTGGACTTCTGACATATACTTGTGTGTGAATCCTGCAAAGTTGTGATGTGGCATTTGGTCCTCACTGCTTCATCCAGTGCAACACCGCCCTCTGCTGGTGGAAAACGTTATAAGTCTTCATCTTGTTAACAGACGCCCCCACTATATGCTAGAGCATTTTTATGGTATCTATGTACCTTTTTCACTAGAGATGTGTAAAAACAACATTTATTTATTCAATTGCACAAACATAATTATACAAAAAACATTAAAAAGCGTTTAAGGGACAGGAATACACCCCTGTGCCTCATCCCCGTGGTCTGCCAGGATGGCGCGCCGCTCCTCCGTGACCCCTGTCCTCCTCCACAATCTGAGGCCGCTGTGTCCCTGTGCCGCTGGGGCTTGTACCTCACCCCGGCTCCTGTCAGGATTGGGCTGGTAAACGCCAGATCGCTGGTGAACAAAAAGGATTTTAAAAAGGATTTTAAATGTAAACAGTGTTTTTTACAGCCCTCGTCTTCCAGTTTTGAGCTTGAACTCTGTGCTCTTTGTTGTTATTTATCGTCACCCTAAATACAATAAGAATTTCATAAATGACTTTTCAGAATTTCTAGCTGGGATTATACCCAACTACGCTCATGTTCTTATTGTGGGAGATTTTAATATCCAATTCTCATGTTTGTTTTTAAATGTTTAAACGGTCTTGCCCCCAATTTACCTCTCTGAGCTTCTTCATCCTTACTCACCCCCCAGGTCTCTCAGGTCAGCTGACAAGCTGCTCCTGGAGGTACCCAGGTCCAAGAGGAAGCTCAGAGGGGGCGGGGCTGCTCCTAATCTGTGGAACAATCACATTAGAGAGGCCCCCTCACTGTCCACTTTTAAAACACGTCTTAAAACCCATTTTTACTCCTTGGCTTATGACACAATCAGCACCTGATTTTATTGTTTTAATCTAATGCCATGATTTTTATTGTTTTAAATGTAATTCTAATTATCATTTTATTCTATTTTATTATTGTTTTTGCTATTTGCGCCAATTTTATTACTTTAAATGTTATTTTAATTGTCATCTTATTTTTTAAAAATATTTCTCTATTTTATATTATTTATTTTTTAAACTTGTGTAATGTATCATGTTTGGCATGTCAAGCAGGGACGTGCGGGGGGGGGGGGGGGGGGGGTAGAGGGGCTTGAGCACCCGCCCCTTTCCTGATGGGTGCCCAAAGTGCCCTTTTGTTGAGGCAACTTTTAAAAAAATATTTATTTATTTATTTTATTTTTGCGGAGTCCTGTCAGTGCTCCTCAACAATAATATTTAACTATTAATCACAGTTTTGCTAAATAAAAGGATCTGGCTTGCATCAGTCACATGATCACATTTAACCAATGATCGCCCTTGACGGCAGAACGCGCTGGTTACGAGCCGGGAACGAGCTCACAAAGAGCACGCGCATTTTTTGCGGTCCGGAGCTGCAGGAGAAACACAAGTTAACTCAGAGACACAGACTGATGCGACAAAACCAGTAAGTAGGTGTACAGCGTACACTGTAGTGTGTAGCACACAGGAGTGTTAGCTTATTACGGACACGTTGGTATGTTGAAACAAACGAGCGTGCTGTGTGTGCAACAGCGTGACAAACATTACCTGTCCTTTTATTAACTGCACATGTAGTGCTGGTCACAGCTGCTGGCTACCTGTGTAAGGCTGTCATGGGTCTGTAGCTCTGTCACCGTTTTAGGGAACATATTTAGTTTTAAAGTAAGTTTCCGGGCTTTTCCTGCCTTTCTGGGGAGATTATATTTCACTAAAAAAACGATCTAATATGCATGTCCACATAATTATGCATTATTATAATTATAATATATTAAAAAACACACGCTGTATTTTAAAGAACATACATTAAGAAGCAGATTATATTAGATTTATATTTTAAATAAGACAAAATTTGGATTTTACAGCAGTAAAATTATTGTATCTCTACAGTTTAAAAATGTAATAAGCTTTGCCCCTGCACAGAGTGGATAGTGAAACAAATGGAATCATCATAAATACATTATTTCATATTTATTACTTCCCCCTCCTCATTGCTTTATTATTGTAGCTCTAGTAATAAATAATAATGTAAGGATTCTGGATCAGCACCATGATGCCCATAGTGTATACAGTATTCTGAAGAAGGTCTAAAACGTCACTGTGTGTGCGTGCATGTGTGTGTTTTATTTAGATGGATTTTTAAAAAAAAATATTACTCATGATATAACATTGTCCAGACATGGCTGGTAAGGACATGAGGAGGAAACAGTAGAGCTGTGTGAGGCTACTAAAGGCAGTGGATCCCTCAGCAGCTGGATTACAAAGAGCACATGTACCAGTTGTACCAGCTATAACATTTTTCTGTCATCATTTTATTATAGATTAAGTGCTGGAGTTGTTAGGTGTGGATAATTAGATTATAGTTTATTGCAATAGCAAGTTGTGCCTTGTTCTCAGATAGACAGCAAGTGGAGAGTGATATATGAAAAGATGGGATGGAAGGAAGAAGAGAAGCAAAGAGTGATTCACAGGCAGAGCCGAGTTTATTTCTCACAGTTTTTGTTGCCTTATGGTTCCAAGCGCTGTCACCAATCTTTGCATTTTGTTATTATCTCATGACACTTGTTTAATCAGCTACCATCTCTCCTATGGACTTTTTACTGTCTACAGATCAACACAGCCCTGCCCTCCAGCACTATCAGCAGCAACCCCTCAACAGCAACATTGTAGCCATCAGGTCAAACATCGGCTACGTTTGCTTTGCCTTGTCGCCACCTTACAACAGTGATATAGTATGATGCAATTCCATATTAGATTCTTGATGAATGTGTGTTGTTGTTATTCAGCCTGGTTCGATGTGCCCCTTTTTAACTTTGAGCACCCGCCCCTTTAAACGACTCTGCTTCTATTCTCAAATAATCCATTTTAACTGAATTGATTAAAACTTTGGGCTCGTCCGGGATTTGAACCCGGGACCTCTCGCACCCTAAGCGAGAATCATACCCCTAGACCAACGAGCCACAGAAAGCAGCTGCTCACATCTGGACTTCTGACATATACTTGTGTGCAAAGTTGTGGCATTTGGTCCTCACTGCTTCATCCAGTACAACACCGCCCTCTGCTGGTGGAAAACGGTATAAGTCTTCATCTCGTTAACAGACGCCCCCACTATATGCTAGAGCATTTTTATGGTATGTACCTTTTTCACTGGAGATGTGTGAAAACAACATTTATTTAAACAAAAACACTTATTTACCGAGTAAAGAGAAATTTCTTGATGCATCTCAATCATCCAGGTAAGTAAATCTCCAAAAGTTGATTCTGTTCATCTGGACGTAGCGTTTTTCAGCAGGAGAAACGTTTTTGTTTGTGCAAATATTCTTGTGTTAAACAAATGTGCAGACTGCACATGCAGTCGCTAAGGTTCCTGCTTGTCTAACTAAATGAAAAGATGCTGATTAATGCACTGTCACAAGACAAGCTGTCAGTTTGATAGTAATTCTTGACTTGACAGTTCATGTGCAAAAGTCTTTGATAGCGTTTGTCTTCAAACATCTCATTTTGAGTACAGCTTTTTACAGGAGTTCAGTTCACATACTCTTGCACTCTTTTGTGTCTTTTGCCATTTGAAAAGTTGCAAGAAAGTCATGTTTCTATTCTCAAATAATCCATTTTAACTGAATTGATTAAAACTTAGGGCTCGTCCGGGATTTGAACCCGGGACCTCTCGCACCCTAAGCGAGAATCATACCCCTAGACCAACGAGCCACAGAAAGCAGCTGCTCACATCTGGACTTCTGACATATACTTGTGTGCAAAGTTGTGCATTTTGTCCTCACTGCTTCATCCAGTGCAGCAGCGCCCTCTGCTGGTGAGAAAATGTGATGTCTTCAACTTGAACTTTTAAACGTTCTTAACAAAAGAAGTCAAAGACTTTATCTTTGATGTGCATGGTATCCATTATTGCAGATCATATATTATATATCCTGTAGTGTTTGTTTTTTACAATAGTACACGTGGAAGTATTAGTAAAACTGACTATGATGTTAACAAAAGGTAGAAAGAATAAACAGGAAGTGGTCGACGTTCCTGCAAGACCATGGTGCTACATATTACATATAGCAGACAATCAAAACAGGACCACATGTGCGAAAAATGCAAAAATTGCATAAACAAAAATGGTGCAGCACCGGACAGAATAGAACGATACAGACACAAGACGGTGCAGGCACAACAGTACAATAGAAATGTGCAAAAGACTGCGTATTGTGCAAAAAGTCACATGTTGTATGAAGGTTTGTGTGTGAGAGAGAGAAGAGTGAAGAGGTGATGTCATGTTCTCGGCTTTTTGGGAAATAAACATTTGTCCCACATGACTTTTCCGGTCATTTGCGCCCCACCAGTGGGGCATGCCACACACTGAGAATTGCTGCCCTAGTCCAACAAGCAAAATGAAACCTTTATGGTGCTGTGACATGAGAATCTATTCCAACAGAATCTTCTGCTGGTAAAGATTTTCTATGTACACATGAAAAAAATCTGAAAATGGAAGCATTCAAAAGCATTAAGGGGTCAGCATTCATGGTCAACAGCCATCCTGTCATGATTGGGAGGGACATTTCAGTGTTGGAGAAAAAACCAACAGAAATATGAATGCACAAAAGTGCCATCAGATTTTGATCCACCATGAAAGAACATCTGGAAACCATTCACTTTCATTTTCCAGTATTAAAATCATCCCAAACGCAGCGGCAATGCAGTAAAAGCGTGCTATTAGCCTAATACTGAAGTCACTGAGCTTCAGTTTCGCAGTTATTACACTTAGATAAGATAAGATAACTCTTTATTGTCATTGCACAGTCATACATAGTACAGTAGTACAATGAAATTGGAAAACTGTCCTACGTCGGCACTACATATAACACAACACAACACGATACGACACATCACAACGCAACACAAACAACACAACACAGTATAATAACTTAGTAATAAAAAAGAAGAATAAGTGTATTTGTATTGCACACTGTTATTATTGCACATTAATCATTATTGCACCTTGTTATAAATAGAAATATTATTATTGTTATTGTTTTAAACATTGTTACCTCCCCCTAAAAAAGTCCAGGGAGGTAGCCAATCAGGTCAGCTGTTAGCATTGATCAGGGCTGTTGCCCTGTTGTAAAAGCTGTCCTTGAGTCTGTTTGTTCAGGACCTCAGCAGCCTGAACCTCCTGCCGGACGGCAGCAGCTTAAACACCCGGTGTCCTGGGTGTGTACCGTCCCGTAGGATGCTGCGTGCCCTCTTGAGACACCGAGTGCTGTACAGGTCCTTCAAGGAGGGAAGAAGATGTCCAATGATTTTTTGACCGTCCCATTTCACAAGCCTCGCACTTCCGGTCTTAGCGGTCTTTGTGTACGCGGTCCTTGTGGACCGTTAAGGCTGCAGACCCTGAATTGGGATACAGCCAGGTGCTGTGTCCCAATTCAGGGTCTGCACGCTTGAAGTACGCATTTCAAGTGCGATTACGTCACCGCCACGCGACGACGGCTGTCCCAATTCGAAGTGTACTTCAAATGCATACTCCAAATGCGCCGTCGATTTCCCCAAATATCAAGCGTGGTCCGGTGCACGCTTCGTGGTCCCATATATCCCACAATTCATAGCGCGGCGGTGGGTGTGGATAATTTTGCCGCAAAATACGGCAGAAGGGAGCGGCCAAAGAGTGAACTGTCAAAAGTAAGTACTGAATATGACGTCACTTATTCATGTGCGAATAATGAAGAACATTAAAACATTGCTGTTGACCACATGTCGGCAAAGTTGTGTGACATTAGTGATGTTTGTACTTTCAGCGTTAACTTGGTTTTAAAGCCTCTACTCCTAAATATATATATAGTCGACCTTAATCTTACAGAGAATCTGATGAGGTTATGGATAATTAAAGTCAGTCATATATCCACAAACACAACAAGCTGAAAGTCAGTGAGATATATGTGATATATATATATATATATATATATATATATATATATATATATATATATATATATATATATATATATATATATATATATATATATCTGACAATACTATAATATTGGCCATATTATATTTACATTACCACAGTGAGATGACTTTAGTCTCATGAACAACATTAACTAATTGTTATTTACTAGCTAATCTTAAATAACTGTTCAGTACAGAAATGAAGCCCTTGAATCATGTTTTACAGTCCTGTGGTCTCAGCCTCAGATACTCAACTAATCAAAGTGATGTCATGACAAAAATGAATGACCAACAAAACATTTTTCTCCTTCATTTCTGTCACACAAAGCTGTATGTAACGTGTCTCACGGTTAGTATCATGGTTGCTAGGCAACCTGAACAGCGCGACGAAGCATATACCGTCCCATTTCACAAGCCTCTCACTTCTCGTACTTATAGTACGCACAGTACGTAGTACGCGTAGTGCGCGTAGTGCGCGTAGTTCAAGCGTGCGGTCTCTTAATTGGGACACAGCCCTTGTGGACCGTTAAGGCTGCAGACCCTGGATTGGGACACAGCCAGGGTCTTTCCGCTTTCTACGAGTCACCGCGTGGGCCAAACTTAACCTGCACATGTTTCACAGTGCGCATGCTCGAGTTAGCTTCGAGTGTACTTCTTCGGGATGGCAGCAAGAGCGAAACGAGCCAAGGTAACAGTTTGATCCGGTTTGTTTTTAAGCAGCAAACACGACGCCGCGTGTTTCTGTGCACGTGTAACATGCTGTGGTGCACACGCTGGGTTTACGTAGCCGATCATGAACTCTGTGATCTGCTACTTAAAACGTGCCGCCATTCAGCTCACTTTATCACTTAGCATTGATGCAAGGAACACAGTTACCTTCTTCTAACTGTAACCACGTGGCTTCGTTTTAGAAGCGCGTGAAACCACGTGCACGATAGCGTTAGATAACACGTGCCTGTTGCTGATGTTTCTGCGCTGACAGGTGGAGGATGGCTCGGAGCTGAGCCCTCTGCAGAGCTTTTTGCAGTGGTGTGACGGAGTAGGCCTGGAGCTCAGCAGTAAGGTTTGTTACGGCGTCGTGCGACTGTATTTACAGCTTATTAGTCAGCACTAAGGTCCGGTTTAGGACTGACGTTTGTACCTGCAGGTGTGTGTGAGTAAAGAGGGGACCGTGGCCGAGTACGGGATGCTGGCCAAGGATGACATAGAGGACGGGGAGGTTTTGTTCACCATCCCCAGATCAGCTCTCCTCCATCAGGGAACAACAAAAGTTTCTACCTTGCTGGAAAAAGGTGACGTGTAACGCTGCAAAGATGCTGCAAAGATGCTGCAAAGATGCTGCAAAGACGCTGCCTGCCTGCATCCCTCAGTTTGTAACTTTCTCCCTTTTCCTTCTCAGAGCGGTCGACTCTGCAGAGCTCGTCGGGTTGGGTTCCCCTGCTGCTGGCTCTGCTGTATGAATACACATCCTCACAGTCCCACTGGAGAGCCTACCTCTCTTTGTGGACAGACTTCAAAACACTGGATCATCCCATGTTCTGGTGAGGAACACGCATCGGCTCCCATCCTATCCAGAGGTGTGGTGTTACTTCCCTGGTACGATGGCGCGTACATCGGCGTGCTCGCTGGAGTCGTGTTAGTTGTTTCCAGACCTGTTTAAACAGCTCACGTAATGAAAGAGCAGAGTCCCTTTCCTTTCTGTTCTAATATTTTGTTGAAACTGAGCAGAACTGAGCTTAGTCGCATTTCTGCACAGAGATCGGTGTAATTAAAACGTCTCAGCGTCAACTGTATCTTTGTTTAGTCTTTCTAGATTATACTACATGAAATAGTCTTAAATTAATATTTTATTTCCTCTCTTAAGAGGAGGAAAACATTTGAGCTGTCATCCTTTCAGGTCTAAAGAGGAGAGAGGCGGGCTCTTGAAGGGAACAGGTGTGCCGGAGGCAGTGGACAGGGACCTGGCTAACATCCAGCGGGAGTACACAGATGTGGTCCTGCCATTCATGAGCAGACATCCTGACCTCTGGAGCCCCGGCACACACACACTGGACTTGTACACACAGCTTGTGGCCTTTGTCATGGCCTACAGGTTAGCATAAATACAGACAGTTACAGCAGTGCACGAGTATGTGTTTGTTTCTTCTTCCCATCCATCTCTCCATTCGTCTGCAGTTTCCAAGAGCCACAAGATGAGGAGGATGACGATGAGGAGGAGGAGGAGGAGGAGAAGCCTCCCAACCCACCAATGATGGTTCCCATGGCTGACATGCTTAACCATGTGTCCAATCACAATGCTAATCTGGAGTTCACACAAGTGAGGAGACACATCTCAAGGCTCGCAAAATTTCAAAATCTCTGGTAGCCTTTTGGGCAGGCATTCTTCAGTTTTTGGTGGCCCAAAATAAATTTAAGTAGCCCGAATAAAAAAGAAAGTTATTTTTTTAATTGTTTCGTTTACAATATTATACATTAAAGTATAATATTGTAACGGAAACAAAAATTAATTAAAAAAATTACAACCATCAACTCAAATACTTGGTTCAAATTGAAC
Organism: Neolamprologus brichardi; assembly: GCF_056152115.1. Taxonomy (NCBI): domain Eukaryota; kingdom Metazoa; phylum Chordata; class Actinopteri; order Cichliformes; family Cichlidae; genus Neolamprologus; species Neolamprologus brichardi. Next base: position 892,979 of record NC_142110.1, on the reverse strand, counting down.
AGAAATTTCTATGAACTTGTTAGAACTGTGTAGTTATAGTTATAGTCTGATTTGTCATAACTTTTCCGTTTTGCGGTAGGCTTTTCTTTGGCTGCCCCTTCTTCACCCTGGCCTGTCTTATTTGGCTGAACTAAAATACCAGCTTAAATCCTGCTGCTTTCACACACGCACTCACATAACGCTCAGCGATTCTCTGCGCGATCAACCTCTCACGTTTAAGCTGCGAGAGATTCACTTGTCGCGTTTGCATAGTAAGCTAACGATTGATAAGACGACGTCAGAGGAATTGGTGCGCAATTAATCGTCACTCACCAATCAGTGCTGTCGCTCTCTACACACCGTTCGTGCGATCGCAAAGTGAAAGTGAAAGCAAAAAACAAGCGCAAATTCAAACGCGATTTCAATATGTCACATATTGACAGTGGCTCATCGATGCCAATGACATAATTACTCAGCTACATTGGCGAAAGAATGCAAAAGCACTGACATATATTTTCCTTCCTACGATAGCCCGACGGGCAGGGCTGAGTTAGATTTTGGTAGCCTGACTGGAAAAATCGCTAGCCCCGGGACGTCGGGCTAGCGATTTTGCGAACCCTGTATCTGTTATGGCAGCTTTGCACCTTTGAAAATCATCTACTGTAGATAAAAGATGGGAGAAGCCAGCGTGATGCTGATGATTAGTTTTTGATGTCCAAGACAAGCAAGAGGTGGCGAAACACTCGTACAGCACCCGTCTGTGTATGCTTGGACAGTAATGTGGCCATGATGTATAAAATTAGCTTGACACGAGGGATTGTGGTCATGAACTCATCAAGTGTAGAATAGAGTCGCTGTGTTTCCACATTTTAGTTTTGAACAATGAGTTTGTGCAACATTTTTTCAGGATAGCTTGAAGATGGTCTGCGTGCGCCGTATTCCTAAAGGCCAGGAGGTGTTTAACACGTACGGGCAGATGGCCAACTGGCAGCTGCTTCACATGTACGGCTTCACCGAGCCGTGTTCCAGCAACAGCAACGACACCGCCGACATCCCCGTCGCTAAATTCTACGAAGCTGCCGCACGAGGTGAACGATGACAGCCGCGTTTGTTTCAAAGCGTTGTGACGGCGTGAACGACATCCCTCATTTTCCCTCCCAGGTGCTCAGTCGGATCTGGACCGGCAGCTGGTTGAGGAGCAGTGGGGGGTGTTGCGTCAGATGACGGAGGAGAAAGCAGCCTTCGTCTTTGATAAACAAGGCTGCCTTACAGACACAGAGCTCCATACGGCGCTCAAGGTGAGGGAGCACGTAAAAACAGCGCTCGTTATCGTCTGTTTTTACTTATCGGGACAAACACTTGAAGCAGCGCCCTGTTTGAGATACGAGTGTTTGCTGACTTTGTTTTCAGGTGCTGTGCATGTCAAAGGAAGAGCTTTCAGAGTTTAAAGACAACGAAGGATGGGAAGAAGATGACGAGGATGAGGAGAAGATATCCCTGGCGCTTTCCAACGAGGGTCTTTCCGAGTTAAAGGCTTCATGGAAACGGCTGATTTATGAGGCGGCCCATCTGACATTGAGGTCCTACGGAGACGGAGAGGACGAGGAAAACGTCATGGATGTCGACCGGGCGTTAATGGAGGATAAGGCGGCGCTCGCGGGACTGAGCTGCAGGCAGTGGAAGGCGCTGCAAGTACGCTATGGACAGAAGAGCATCCTGCATGGACTCATGGAGCTAACCAAGTCATGAGTCCGGCTCTGACGGGAACAGCAGCCGAGGTTTTTAATCGTACGTGTGCACCATCGTTTTTAGATGGTTAATAAAACAAATGTCTTACAAGATGGTTTTTGGACTGTTTTCTTCACTATTAATATTGAAATTTCACATTTCATCAGAACATCTTGCAAAAACAAAATCAAGTATTAATATACAGAACGTGAGCCGCTTTAACTCGGACTCTGACTTCACTGTCCAGTGAAGGCAAATGTAGTAAAACGATTACACTGAGAACTGACCATGAATGTGGTGTCATAGTACAGCATACATCTGGAATTAGTTTTTAAAAGTTATTTTGGATTTTCTCCAAACCACTGAGGCTCAAATGTCTTATCCTCATCAGAAAAATCTAAGAAACAGCCGGTCCTGGTATACCCTCCAGCCACCCGCAGGTCTGTTTCTGTTTGGTCATTTCTCCTCTCACCCTTCAGATGGTGCTGTGAGACACAGCAAACCTTCTGGCAACAGCATGTATTGATGTGCTGTCTTGGGTCCAGATGTCTCCTGTTAGTCATACTGATCTGAGCCAAATGTTGAACTAGTCAAAAAATAAATGTCAGAGGCCTCGACCTGTAAAATCAGTGGTGACGAACTCCAGGCATCGAGGGCCGGTGTCCTGGATCCAACAGCTGATTTAAACATCAACATGACGTTCTCCAGAGGCCTGGGAATGAACTCATCATGTGATTCAGGTGTGTTGACCCAGGCTGAGATCTAAAACCTGCAGGACACCGACCCCGAGGCCTGGAGTTCCCCACCGTTGTGTAAAATCATTCCTGTTTTGGGCGTTGGCTCATTGTTACCTCTGGACTAAGGGCTGTTCGATATAACGATATAAAAACATCTATCGTTTCCTATTACGCTATCGTTTGTTTCGTGGTGTCGTAAAATAAACTGTTTACGGCAATAGTTTTTCATGGTTTTGATGGTCACTGTAGTGCAGGGGTGGGCAACACCAGGCCTCGAGGGTCGGTGTCCTGCAGGTTTTAGATCTCACCCTGGGTCAACACACCTGAATCACCACACCTGAATCACATGATTAGTTCATTACCAGGCCTCTGGAGAACTTCAGGACATGTTGAGGAGCTAATTTATCCATTTAAATCAGCTGTGATGGATTAAGGACACATCTAAAACCTGCAGGGACACCAGCCCTCGAGGCCTGGAGTTCCCCACCCCTGGTCCACACTACGGACGGACAAGCGCCTGTTTTTACGTGTTGTCGTTAGCAACAACAACGGTAAAACCATCGCGTGGCTCCGCTGTTTTTGACGTAAACCTTTCACAATAAAGCTCAAGATCCTGTTGAGACTTCAAAATAAACTGAATCAGGTGAAAGAGTATGCAGAGAGTTTACGGATGAGAAGCAAAAAAGTCGTCAGGTGCTTAAAAAAAATAAACCTTAGACTCAAACTTTGAAAGAAAATGTCAGCCGTTACAACTTATGTCTAAAAATGTATCAGTTAAAACACTCGACTCCTGCTACACGACGCCCAGCTGGAAACACTTCACGCAAGTCGAGCTGCCTGAGATTCACAGAATTTACAGAAAATGTTACATTGTTGTGATTTATATCGTTGTCAGGACGATACATGTCTTACATCAGGATATGAGATTTTGGTCATATCGCACAGCCCTATGTGAACCTGTTGTTAACTTCGAGACTAAAGCAGCTGAAACTGATTTTCAACCCCGTTTGATAACTTAACTTCCCAGAAGTTTTGACTTGATGCTTAAGTGTTTGATCTTTTGAGCAGTGTTCATATACTTAAATCTGTTCAAGTGGTGCTGTCTTAACGTGACACAGCCAAGCCTCATCAACAATCATGATCGTCTACAACTGGTAGTTTCTCTTTGGCAGCATATACAGGATTTGACATCAGATTGTCCAAGTCCAAGGACCTTCTCCAACTGAGAAGTTCTCTTTAAACCATCACCTAAACATCTGCAGATCCCTACATGATCAGTTCAAACCCAACCCAACCGGTTGCCCTCAGATGTGAGGAAACCGGTTATGATGTTTAGAAACAATCCCAAAGACTCAACTATAAACTGCTGCTGCACCAGCATCACCGTCTACAGTGAAGTATTTGGACTGAGTGCGCCAACCAAGCAGCCCGGCTACAAAGCAAAGACCTTTATGCTTAACTGAAATCACTAACTGCCCATATGGATAAGCCAAATGTTTTCTGGAGAACAGTTCAAATTTAAATGAACTCTTTAGCAAACAGACGGCCAGAAACTCGCTGACTACAAAAAGCATTTGGCTCAAAGAGTCCATTTTTCTGGCTTCCTAATATTTAAAAACTAACATGCTTGAAAACGTATTACTGCTAATACAGTTAGTCCCACTTTGCTAATCTTAGTCATGCAGTCCTGAAAGAAGACAGATGAAATAGCAGTTTGAATGCTTTATTTACTGTATGTATGCATACTGCAGTTAAGTAGCAAGAACTAAAGGCAAACTAGAAAGGACTACAAAATACAACACATGGACCAATACATTTACAAAACATTCAAAATGTTACAAAATGGGCTGTATTGGTCCTTCTATTGTTGTTCTTCAATTTGGATCTTTATACAAATTTGTCAAGATACAAGGTTTCCATCACTGCATAATTTTACACGTGCCAGGGAGAGACTTCCAGAGCCAGTTTCAAATGGACAAACCATCAGCAAACGTTCTCCACCAACACACCAGGAGTAGACCCCCACCCCACATGGGAGAACTACATCTTTCTGTCCCACTTGGAGATAAAAGGAATCAAATGAAAGTAGGCAGCTTTTCTCGTCACTCTACCGTTCAGCCGCTGAAGAAAAACAACAACAAAAAAGCCAGGAAAAAAAGGATGTGTGGGAGGGAAGCAAACCGAGGACTTTGGTAGTGAGTGAAAATATGTTTACATGTCTTTACATGTCAAGGTACATTTTATTTGACATGTGCATTGCTTTCCACTTGTCTACTCCCCTATTCTCCCCTTTTTTTTTCCAATATTTACATCAAAAAAAGTATATTAAACAGCATGTCCCGATCCATCTCATCAACTCCAAAGGGATATGACAAAAAAGGGGGAGGGAAAAAAAACCTAACTAGATCCATGAGCAGTAGTCCTTTCATCCACAGTCCAAATGACTGTGGTTGCCAGTTTATCCAGTGCCAACAGTAAAGAGGGAGGTGTGTATGTGTGGGGTGGTGAGGGGGGTGGATCAAGGCCACAGCATCTCTCCGGAGGGCTACGAGCTGGCTGGTACACAGGCTAGCTGGCACCGGTGCCCTCCATCACCTGCTGGGCCTGCTTCTGTCCCATGCAGCACTGGGCGACGGACTGAAACAGCCTGAGGAGAGACGGGAGGAAAAGACATCAGCGTCGGTTTAAGGCGCAACAACAGCTGCTCCCCGACATCGCATATCAAACAGGAAACGTACTTTTCAATCTCAGGGGCACAGTGCACAAAGTCGTGGCTCCAGAACTTGAAGGCAGGATTCTTGATCAGCTCGATGAAGGTGATGAGGAGACCCCACGGGTGAGGCCTGTTCACTATCAGCCTCTCCAACAGAACCCTAAAGAACGAGGAGGAAACGTTAACCAAGTATTCGTAGACGACGCTTGACGACATCGTCCGGACCTCGGATCGGTCTCACCTGGTGATCTGCTCCTGGATGGCCTCGGTGTTGGCCTCGGCAAACAGATAGAGCATCGTGCAGCTGAAGTAGTGAGTGTGACTGTTGGGGTAACGCAGCTGATTGGCGATCGCATTCAAGAACAGGTAACGCCCTGGAAAAAGAAAATCAGAAGCCTGATGAGAGCTTTGATTTGCTTAAGGTCAGATGCTCAACCCCTAACAATCCAGCTGCGTCTGCACTACCAAGATCCAAAGACATTCGTTATTTGGGTGAAAAGAGCTTTAAACACAGTTGGTTTCTAAGGAGTGTCTAAATATCTATGAAAAGACCTTAATTTAATGCTGCTAGCCTACCCTCAGTGTCCAGGTCCACAGCCAGATTCTGGAAGATGTCCATGTGAGCAGAGTGGGTGATGGTGCTCATGGAGGGGGTGCTGCCCTTATTGTGGATGTGAGCGATTGCCTGCGTCCCCACATACAACACTAGAGCATTGATCAGCTGGATGTTGTAGCGGTTTCCTGGTTCATTGGACACCTGGGAGACAAAAGACCGCCACAAGCTCGTCACACCTTTGTGCTTCTCTTACTCCTGATTTAACCCTTTAAGACCTACCATAGAACCAAGTCCGCCAGAGCTTATATTATATGTTTACATGCTGTGGAGACATTTTTGGGAGCATTTCAAGTTGCTATACATCAATACAACCATTACAGCCTAGATTGTAATAATATGTCTGCATTAAGTGCATAGTAATTACATAAATTGCAAAAAAGTGCAATAAACTACAAAAAAATTGAAAATCGTTTTTGTTTTTTAACATATATTTCTAGTTAGAGAAATTTAAGAGGCTTATCCCTCAAAACTGTAAATACAAAAAAGTTGCACAAAATAGTTTCCCACCACAGGAAATTTATTTTGAGTGTCTTCATAGTTTTATATTTGAAATACACCAATTTTTATACACTGCAGGAAAAACGAAAATAAATATTATAATGCAAATTTGCAAAAAAGCAGCATATGCATCAAAATAAACTATTTCCAGCAGTGCAATATGAGTCCTAAGCATCCCAGAAACCACACAGAAAGTCAGAAAGTCAAACATAACTTTTAAAAACACCAGTATAGGCTCATGAGGCCCTGATGGTAAAAAACTATAATCCGCAAAATGACGTCACTTCCGGTTTCAGGCAGGTCATGGAGGACATGCGATACTTCGCGCTGACGTCTATTCCAACGTAGGAAGTGTTACAAACAGCTGATCGGATCGGCAAAGCGTGTTTCTGGAATATTATGTTTTTGTTGCTGCAAGTGCTTTTTATGCAGTTTTTGCAAAGCTATATGTGGAAGGAAACTGTGACCGAGGACAAGCTGATGGCATAAGATGGAAGTACAACTCCTCCGGTTTCATATGCAAAAAAAATTATTGCTCTAGCTCACGTGGTTGCAGAGCTACCAGGATTTAAAAATAGTTACGCAAAAGAGAGCGTGCCCGCTCCGACTGGTTTTAAAGGGTTAAAGTAAACGCACACCAAGCCTACCTGCAGGTTGCTACGGAGCTCAGACAGGAAGGTCACAGGTGAGCGCGTCTTCAGATACGAGTCCAGATCCTTCTTGAACTGTGACGGCATCACACCTGTGAAGTTTGTGAGAATCCGTGGAGCGATGTTGATCTCGCTCAGCATGTCCACCTGCGGCAGGAATCGATAAAGGACAGGCCTGTTACATCTTTCTGTCTCAAACCAACTCGGCTCATATCCACGACTCACACCAAAGCGCTAATCGAACCTTCAGGTTGGGCGTGAAAGGGTCAGGAAGCCTCATATTGCGTGGAAAGGCACTGAGGATGAGGTTGCGGAGCTGGATGCAGTTGGGTGGGATGACGTCACAGAAGCCATAATGGTAATCGCACAGAAACTCTGGGAAGTCGTGAAGCAGGACCAGGAGCACTCGCAGCGTGCCCTGAATGGATCAGAACAGTTTCTACACATCACTCAAAACACTCCTTGCTTCAAGAGCAACATTGACACTTAAAAGCCAGGATATTGATTAAAATGACCCTGAAAGATCACCTTGTAGAGGATTTGCATAGGTTTGTTGAGCTCTACGTTCCTCAGGAAAGGGGCGAGGTACTTGAAAAGATCAATCAACAGTTGTGCGTACATGGGCCAACCCTAGAGGATCGGTTTAGAACAAATATTCAAACACGATTCAAACAAAAACAGCCATGTGATGTTATTCATGTAAGATTTCTCCTTAAAGACCTTCTGCTGCGGGGTGTGTGCAAGCATCCTGGCAATGAAGATGCGATGAGAAATCAGTTCCAGCCAGGCGTACACGAAACCAGGTGCTTTGGTGGGTCTCAGGATGTGGAAGGTGTTGCTGCAGATAAAGCAAACGTTGGACGACCACATGGACCGAAGAAAACATCACAAGAACTCGCCGAACTACAGTTTCTCTGAGAGCCTTCAGAAAAAGCGACTACTTACCAGAAGGCAGTGAGTGTCTGGAAGTTGATGGTTTCCAGGACGTGTTCAGGGGCGTTGAGCTCCAGCAGCAGCATGATGAAAATGCGGTGATACGGCAGCTGCTGGAATTCAGTCTGACGAACATCGTGGTCCTGGATCAACACGCCAACGACAATACCGAGCACCTGTGGAGATATTAAGGTTATACCATAATGAAAATGAGTGAAACGGGGCTATAAATGATACATCAGAATAATATTCAGCGTTACGCGGGTGCACCTTGTTGAGGAGGTTGATTTTTGTCACTGTGTTGGTGGCCTCTCCAGAGTGTTTCACCAGCAGGGCTATGAGCCTCACAAAGGCATCCAGGTTGTGGTAACACTTGGCTCTGATGATGGCTGCACTGGCTGCTGGGTTGTGCTGTTGTTCAGCTTGCGCCCGATAGCTGATCTCCACACACATTTCTGTGCACAGCCGGAAGAAGCGAGTGATCAGGTCATCCGTCTTCAGAATTCCCTGCTGGTGCATCTAGGAAAAAGAAAACGGGGATGCAAACATGAGTAACAGTACTACTTGTTAATCATTCCCATTAACGAATAAATGCTGATAAAAACCTGGCCAACAAAGGCAGAGAAAGCTTTGGTGCTATCCCTGCCAGCAGCAGCTGAGTGATACAGGTTGACCCATTCCCTCAGGAGGTACTCCGCCTTCTCCCTCAAGCCTGGAGGATCATCGTATTCTGACGCCTGTGAAATCCCAGAGTGCATCATGAAGTTGGGTCCGCCGTGGGCCCGGTCAATCATGGCTTCATAGTTGGAGCGAACCACATCCATCAACTGGGGAAGCCTGGAAACGAGGTGGTAGAGGGCGTAGGAATCAGGTCTCAGCACACTACACCTCCAGAACTATTCATGCCATCAGAGCAAAGGTCAAGCTAGAGTCTGCCACCTCAGACGTTCAGATCACTGAACATCAAACACATGTAAGCGCAGTGAACAAAAGCTATCACAGAGCAAAGGGAAACACGATTTTGCACTAGCGTCATAAAACTGGCCAATGGAGCTGTAAAGCAGCCCTGAAGGTTAATCTCCAGCCTCAGATTGTAGCTACAATCATTCCACTTCTAATGAACTGCTGTGGTTCATTACCCCTCAGGTGCATTAGCTCTGGAGTGCGCACAGGTCCTCATCAAAGTCTCAATTGTGTGGAAGAGGTCAGCTTCTGTGACGTGGCTCACACTGCGTTCATCCACCAGCAGCAGCTTCACCAACTGCATGGCAAATGCAACTGCCATGTAGTGCAGTCCGTTTTCCATTGACTGGAGGGAGGAGGGGAAACATTAATTTAAAAACATCAACAGAGCAACCAACAGCAAAGGAAACTGATTCAATCAGAAAAAGCATGTTTATGCCTCCAGAAGTTTTATTTCACCAACTTACAAAACAGATGTGATGACCAGTTAATGGCAGTGAACAAAGACGGCTACCCGCAGAAGCAGAAGTGTGTGTGTACCTGTGCCAGGTGCAGGTCGTACTGCTGCATATTTACAAGATGGTTCCTGATCAGAAGCTCCACCGCCTCCACGTTGTACTTGTATTCGTCACGGCATTCAATCAGACACCTGCGAACATGAAGCCAGAGACACTAAATTTAACAGATTCATGGAAAATGTTACAATAACTTTCAGGATATCCACTCTGTACAAAAACTGCTCCAACATAGACGCACCTGGTGATCTGCTTATTGCACCACTGCGGGCCATAGGCACGTCCATCCTGCAGGGCTTTAAGCACCAACAGGTGGCACTCCCTGTAGCGAAGCAGCAAGTCGGCATCGGCGCCACTCGTAGCATCCAGAAGACCTTCAACAGCCTGGAGGATGGAATGAGCATTAAGACCTGACCCGACTAACAGCGATTGTTGAAGACAAAACTATGCACAAAAGGAGAAGCTACTGTGTGGAAGACATCTACGAGCCAAAACTAAACCAGCAACATTTAGTTATCCCACCTTCTGCAGCAAGCCAAGCGCTGCAATGCCATCCCTGGAGTTTCTAGCCAGAGCCACAGCTTCCAGCAAGCTCCGCAGGGCCTGGGTCAGAGGGTTCATGGCAAGCGCTGGAGGGATGGCATGAAGATGCTGCTCCAGGTCTGCTATGCACTTATCATAGATCTGAGCAACATCGTCCGTCGCCCATGCCTGTTGCTGAGATATTAACATGGGAAACAAAGGTTGAGTTAAATACGGCAACACAAGAAGTATTTAGTTAAATGTTGCTTTCTGAGCAACTCATCCACTGAACATTCATAAATGATGACAGAATAATAAATGATAATCTCTCCATGCTACTCTAACCAGCGGCACATAAACTTCTAAACATGTGATCAGTTCTGTAACACTGTGGGACTTTTCAGCATTCAGGGATGAGTGCGTGGGTCCCTGAAAATAAACGTACCTTCATGGGCTGAGCCAAGAAGCCAGTTGGTTGGGAAAGGTCATTACTTGGCAGGAAACCTGGAACGTTTCTAGCAAACTCCTCATACACAGCCAGCTGCTTAGGGTCCACTCCTCCCACCTGCAGCACAGGCACACCGTTACTCAGAGACTGTTTCCACAGATTATCAGTTCTTCTTGTTGCATCTCTTCAAATTAATACAAATTCGGGCAGGTTTCCATTGTTAATCGTGCGTTTTAAGATAAAACATGTTACAGTGACCTCACCTTTAGCCTGATCTGCTCTGGCATACGTTCAGCCTGGTAAGTCAGAACAACGGGATCACAATAGCGACGTCCCTCTTGGCGTGCGTGCTTCCTCAGCTCAAACTCCTGGAAGAGTAAAAAGGAAACGATGTCAAGAAATTTGACTTAAACATTTCTACACAGTAACAAAGCGACCGTGTTTTCGCGACTATAAGGCGCACATAAAAGTCTTAGATTTTCTTCAAAAAGTGCGGCGCGGCCCATAGTGCAGTGCACCCGGTGTGTGTTGTAAGGAGGACGTAGTAGAGAAGACCATGAGAACGCTTAAGGGTGAAGTGTGGGCGTTGATTGTATATAAAAGAACAGGTATGTGCGTTATGCAGAACATCGTTGTTTTAACAACCCTGAAAATAGCAAAGAGACACGCTTATGAAGCACAGTTTAAACTGAAGGCCATCAGCTACGCGGAGGAACACGGAAATCGAGCAGCCGCGAGAGAATTTAAGATTAATGAATCGACGGTTCGCAAGTGGAGGAAGCTGGAAAACGAGCTTCGACAAGTCAAGAAGACGCAGCTGAGTTTCCGCGGACATAAGGCGAGGTGGCCCGAGTTGGAGGAAAGACTCGAGCAGTGGATCATCGAGCAAAGATCGAGTGGGAGAAGCGTTTCGACAGCACAAGAAATAAAAAATTGAACATTTCGAAGGAGGTCCGTCTTGGTGCTTTCGTTTCATGAAACGGTGCCATTTTTCCATCCGGACCAGGACTACGGTAGCGCAGCAACGTCCAGCGGATTATAATGAAAAGCTGGCCATCTCCCGCTCCTACTGCAGCAAACACATCGCCGACAAACACATCCAGCCACATCACTGACATGGAAGAGGTGCTGCTCACTTTCGACATCCCGGTGAGTCACACTGTGAAGGGGACCAGCACGGTAGCGATCTGCACAACGGGGCACGAAAAGCCTTCTTTTACTGTTGTGCTTGGCTGCCATGCTAATGGACAGAAACTGCCGCCTATGGTGATTTTTAAGAGAAAGACTTTGCCTAAAGAGAAGTTTGCAGCAGGAATCATCATTAATGAAAAGGGTTGGATGGATGAGGAAATGATGAAAGAGTGGCTGAGGCAGGTGTATGTAAGGAGACCAGGTGGTTTTTTCCACGCATCACCATCGCTGTTGATCTGTGACTCTATGCATCTCACAGCCGATGTGAAAAAACAAGTGAAGCAAATGAACTGTGAGCTTGCTGTGATTCAGGAGGCCTGACAAAGGAACTCCAACCGCTGGACATCGGTGTGAACCGGCCGTTCAAAGTAAGGCTGCGAGCGGCGTGGGAGCGATGGATGACCGATGGAGACCACAGTTTCACTAAGAGTGGAAGGCAGCGCCGGGCGAGTTACGCCACAATTTGCGAATGGATTGTAGATGCTTGGGCTAACATGTCTGCTGGCACTGTTGTTCGAGCTTTCGCAAAAGCCGGCATCATTTCCGAGGAGCCGCACGGAAAGTGAACCTGACGGTGAAGAAAGTGACCCTGGCATGTTTGATGGGGATTTAGTGCAGCTGTTCAATTCAGACAGAGGATGAGGACTTCGATGGGTTTGATTGATGACGATTACGGTAATAAAAATGTGAATACCAAACTCAGTTTTGCTCCCGCTCTAATTTTAAATACGCACACTTGTATGCGCTCTATAATCAGGTGCGCCTTGTGTGTGTGTTAATACAGTAATAGCACACATAACGGAGACTGCGCCTTTTAGTACGGTGCGTCTTATGGTCGTGAAAATACGGTACATGTATTCACCTCTCCAACGTGGGCATTAGGCCAATGATTTGTATTTGTGCTTTTGTGTTAATCCCCTTCAAAGTCTTACTGTGGCTAGTCTCTTGTCCATTTCAGGGCCGGCCTTCTCCACTGCTGTTTTCTGAATGAAACAGCAAGCAAGTTCACAGTTGTCTTGAGCAATTCTGGCTGCAGCCTCTTCCATCATGTCCCTCTGTTGGGGTGTTGGTGCCTAAAAGGAAAACAAGTTTGTTATTTGACGCTTTTCCTCTTTCTTCTGTAAGCTAGCCATTTAAAGACACACCCTCGTGGAGGCCTTACCCTCAGAGCTGCAGCAAAGCTATTCTTAAGGTTGGTGGCGATGCTCATGAGCAGAGGCTCACGGCAGGTGATCATGGCCATGCCGGCAGTCAGGTTTCTCATCATATGGTGCGCGGCCACACGCATGCGGGACTCTTCAGAATCCAGAGCGAAGTCCTTCCTGATGATCTGCTCACAGGTCGTCATTGCGATTTTGATAGAGCGATCGACCACAGGGTGCACCAGCTCCTGGACGGCACGCTCCACTGACTGACGCACACATTGCTTTAGCTGAGGATGAGCCTGCAGCAGAGGGATCTAAGAAAACAAAAGAGCAGCCCAAGAATGAGAAACGACTCAGAAGAGATCCAAACACATGAAATATTACTCAGTTAGTTTAATGATTACTCTCGGTGTCATCAGGTCCCTGAGGGCTTCATGTGCGCGCAGCTGAAGTGTATAGACTCCTGTGAAAGTCTACAACTCTGCTCAGACGTGAAAATCATGACGCAGTCTTTATACTTACGTTGACATTTATATTGATGTGGGGAGCCAGGCCTGCCAACGCATACACATTGATGTCATGGTAACTAAACTGCGGGGTGGGCGGTCCGGTCGTTGTACAGGTGGTGGTGGTTGCAGCTGGGGTGGAGGGAGGAGCTGCAAATGGAACAAAGTCTCCTGTTGGTTGAAAATGTTAAGTTGGTTAAAAAACTCACAAGAAAAGGCAAAACAAACAGCAAGCACACAAAAACCAACGAGCTTCTTAAAGTGTTCTCACAGGACAAGTGATGTCCCCAACATGACAGAAGTAATGCATTTTGTTTCTACATGACAAAAACAAACATTTGATATGTTTAAACTACAAAGACAATTAAAGAGGAATAACATGATCACCTGCAGTAGAGACTGGCAGCATCTCCTCTGGAGGTTTTGCCTCCTTCTTTGGTGCCGATAGCTGCTCCTCGAGGTTCTTTAGCTTCTCCTTGTCCTTCAGCAGGGTTCCTGGCTTCAGCTCGTTGATGTCCAAAGATAAGTTCTTACACAGAACTTCAATCTCAAACTTCAAATTCAACTGTAGTAAACAAAAGCATGGAAGCAATGAACTTCTGATACCGTCATTCACTTGAACTGTAATTTTACTCATGACGTTAAGTGATAATGACGGTTTAGACAAGTGCAGTTTTCAGTGATATGCATCATTGTGCATTTAATCTTAATTGTTAAATATCACTCAGTGCGTCCAATCAAAAACAGGAATTATGGGATGCAGCTCCACTGTTGTTACTGTAAAACAACCTGACTGGAGTTTGACACTACGGTACAAATCCAGATGTGTTTTCTAAATAGCAACACACAAGGCTAACTTATTACCTTGAGGTCATGTTCCTGATGCAGCTCAGCGAGAACATTCATGATGGCCATAGTCCAAGGATTCTGGGGTCTGAAAACCTGTGGATTCAAAAATATAATCACGCTGAGTGGTTTGGACATTTTCCCTCCACTGTATATATAGAAAGGTTGGTATATGGGCCATACTGCTTAGTGTCTACTGAGAAGTGCACCTATATTTCTCACCATGCTTCGCACGCTGGATTCCAAAACTTTGGCCACAAAGGGAACCACATAGAGCAGCTCCTGCTGGCCTTTCACATAAGCTTCCAGTAGCAAAGACTTTACTTCTAGATCCTAGAAGAGGGGAAAATAAACATTAGGCCACTCTGAAGCACAAAAACCAGCAGATAATTTTACGGAGCAAGTAATAAAATGCTCTTACTGTATAAAGGATAGGCTTGTTTTTGGCCAGTGTAATCATGCCTAACCAGTGGCCAAGGTTCTTCAGCAGGGAGCGATCAGAGAAGTTGGCAGCTGCCTTGTCTGAGGTCAGAAGCACCTGAAAGACGCAGGGAAAAGTATTTTACAAAGGATGACAGTTTAGCCAACATAATAATGTGACGTGTGAGAAACGTAACTACAAGCGCATCACACTAAAGTTTTTGGCAATAAGACACCAGAGCTCAATCCAACTTTTGGTAGAGGTGTCAAACATTGCACTGAACTAAATATCCAGTCTTTAAGTACCTTGATGTTCCTGTAGGTTTCATTAAGAACCATCTTCACAAACTCGGGGTTTTTGAGTGTGTCCAAAAAGTTCGAGTAGAGGCTGTGAAAGTTGGGCTCGATGCTGACTCGCTTCATCACCAGGTACTGAGACACCCAGGGCATAAACTCCTCTTTCACCGTCTCTTTCAACTCCTCGACCTGACAGAAGAAATGTTCTGCTTTTAAAAAACAGCATCTTTGATTGTTAAGGTTGTTCTAATGCAGTAATGTTTTGTTTTTTGTCTTTACCTTCTGAGTCATGTTGGATTGAGAAAGGTTGTTGAAAATAAAAGCGATCTTCTCCTGGACATTCTCCGGAGGTTCTACGATCCTTTCCGTTTGGTCAGTAGCCACCAGCAGGGTGTCGATGTTGGTAGTGTTTATGGAGGGCTGTAGGTAGGAACGGAGACTATTTATTATTATTGTGTGTGTGTGTGTGTGTATCTATCTATATCTAGATATATCTCTATATCTCTCTCTCTATGCTGCCGCATGGTGTCCGGTCAAAACTGAACTCACAGGCACATCCTTCTTGAAGTTAGTGGCTGTCGGCCTTGCGATCGTGGACGTCTTAGAGGCTGTGGTTGTAGTCGTGGTGGTTGTGACGAGGGTGCTGGGCTGGCCTGGCTGCGGGGCTTTAAGGCCGGCAGGTTGCTGCGACTGTGCCTGGGCTTGTACTAGAGCCAGGCTCCCAGGTGTGGTGATGGACCCCTGCATCTTCACTGGAGGGTCCCGTGACTGTTGTCCATACTCAATATACTGCACACACAGGATATTTGAAGATGCAGAGCGACAGATTTAATTTAGCTGAATCAAAGGCGCGCTTCTCTCTCCAGACAGAGAGAGGACTCAGTAAAACTTAATGAATGCTGATAACAGAAAAAGAATGACCACAAATAAATTAAGGAAACCTGATTACCTCTTGTAAATGGTGGGGGAATTGCAAGAAGTGACCAATTGAAGCCAGGTGCTGACAGTACTGAGGGTAGTCCTTTAGTCTAGGAAAAAAAAAAAAAGATGTCAGCTGTAACGTAACGCCTTATACTTACACGTGTTTTGCAAAAGAAGAAGCTAGTACCTGTTTTTGAACCGATCTAGGGCAGCAATTCCAAAGTAATACATTTTGGATCCGTACGGTTTTCGTAAGGCTTCAAGAACATATCGGAGGGCCAAACCCAGGGCCATGTAAGTGACGAGACCTTTCTCGATTATTCCACCAAAGAGACAGGCAGTGATATGCAGCTCCTTGTCTGGGTATTGGGGGAAGAATCTGTACTCCTCAAACAGGTTTCGAAGCATGCAGTTGAACACCTCTCGCTCCCGCTTGATGGTAGAATCCTTAAACCTTTGCAGCATTTCCAAGACCTGCATGAGTCCAATGACATCACATACGAATTGTTTGACAAGTGTGGAAAGGATTCGATTTGAAGAGGAATGATATTCGCAGAAAAACTACTCACTTCATCCACAGACATGGTTGGGTGAGGTGGGTGGTTGTAAATGCGCTGGAAGTAACTGTTGGCTTCGTCATCTATTTCCTTACTAAAGTGCTGGTTTGCTTCGGGCCACACCTGAGAAAGGTCGGCTGGGAACAGAAAACCATAAGTGATCATTTTAAGTCCAACAATGAATAAGACTGCACTCATTTTCACTATAATAAACACAAAAGTGTCTTGGTTTATCTACAACACTCATGTCACATTGTTTGTGTTGTTTAAAATTTCTTCACACACAAGAAAAATTAAATAAAAATTCCCATAGGGGCCCTTTTGAAATGTTACAGAGGCGAGCAAACACAACAACAGCTGAAAGTGAAAGACCTGATTCAGCCCAAAGTACAGGCGAGAGCTGGAGGTCAATAACAGCTGAGACAACTTCTTTCACCGTTAAACTTAAAACACCAACATCTAGGGCTGTGCGGTATGACCAAAATCTCATCTCCCGATATAAAACATCTATCGTCCGATAACGATATAAATCACAAAAATGTAACATTTTCTGTAAAGTCTGTGAATCTCGGGCAGCTCGTCTTGCGTGAAGTGTTTCCAGCTGCGCGTCATGTAGCTGGAGTCGAGTGTTTTAACCGATGCATGAAACGATACATTTTTAGACATAAGTTGTAACGGCGCCGTTTTCTTTGTGAGTATTTATTACACGGCGTGCTGCGGGGAAAAGCCTGTTCTAACGTTTGAGTCTAAGGTTTATTTTTTAGCACCTGGCTTCTCTTTTTTAATTCTCATCCATAAATACTCTGTATCTTTCATGTGATTCAGTTTATTTTGAAAAGTCTCAACAGGATCTTGAGCTTTATTGTGAAAGGTTTGTGGAAAATAAACAAGCGGACACGCGGTGGTTTTACCGTCGTTGTTGCTAACGACAACGCATAAAAATAGGCGCTTGTCTGTCTGTAGTGTGGTTATATTAAATATAAGAGAAAGAGAGAACTTTAAGACATTAATAATAACTACAGTGACATCAAAACATGAAAAAATATCGCCGTAAACAGTTTATTTTGCGACACCACAAAACAAACGATAGCGTAAAATGAAACGATAGACGTTTTTATATTGTCATCCGATTATATCGTTATATCGAACAGCCCTACCAACATCAATCATTCATGTTCATCTTTATAGACTGGGTGAAAGAAAACAATAGTCTCTTCATCTTAGAGGCCTCTAACACTTCAGTACTGTAGACAATTACGTCATGTTGAAGAAGCTGAAAAATATTAAAGTGGGGCTGTCAGCAAAAGCAGACAAGGAATGGAAGACTGATCTGTATTTCCTCTCACACTGAAGTCTACAATCATTTTATGTAAAACAAATCACCAATTAACTTGTTTCAGGAATAAAGTCTCACGTTAAGGAAACTGTTTTGGTGCGGCAGACAAAGTGCCCTGAAAGCCAATTTCTTTAGTAAGTGATTTTTGTCAAAAGCAGAGGAAATACAGTGCTGAGCAGCGCGGGGCGGGGCTCTCAGTCACACCACTACCACCACCACTTACAGGCCTTCATCTTACTCTGCTGAAAGGTTGGTGGGTTCAGGCCCGGTGTGCTCATCTTCCTGGGACCAAAAGGATCAGTGCTTCCTGCTGGCATCCCTAGACCAGGACCGATGCCCGTGCCCAGTGGACCTGAGAACAAGAGTGTCACTTTACTTTTTGAACTACTCTGCTTCACACTTGTTAGCATGTTTGGATTGAAAGACAAAAACCTGAGGTCATACCAGGGAGTTGTGAGGGCAGGCCGGAAATGCTCCCAAAAGGTGTGCTGGGATTAGGATTGGGAAGTGGTGGAAAGGCTTTTGCTGGAGACTGGGGATTATTGAAAGGTGTATTCACTGGGGTTGGGAAACTTATGCTTGGATTGAGGGAAGTAGCTGAGGGCCCCAAATTCAAACCGCCAATGCCACTCAGAGGGTCCATCTAAACAAAGGGACATAAGAAAGTTAAGCAGGCAGGAAAGGAACAGAGCTACTAACGTCAGCTTCTTACAGAAACCCAAAACATTTATTGTACACTTTATAAAAGTGTTAATATCAAAATTAGCCAATTAACCAATCATGAAAATGTATTTCAAAAGACATGATATGCAAGATACCTGTACAGGTGAGATGGCATCTAGGGTGCTGGTGCTCGGGGCACGTCCCTTTGGCATTACACCTGGTGGTGGCTGTCGGGCTTTATTCATTACATTGCTGCAATTAGCCACCATCGTCAGGATAGTCTCCGACAACTCCTGGGATACACTGCTAAGGATTCAAAACAAAAACAACAGACACGTAAGACGGATGTTACACAGCATCGAACCAACGTTGGGCTCCACTCGAAGCTCCAAAAGTCCAAGAGCCATCAAACAAAAGCCCCTTTTCCTTTAGCACCTGCTCGGATCAACTCGCCACAGTCTCTGGTACTAAAATAGTACCCGCTTGGCCGAGGCTCAAGTGATCCAAGCAGGTACTGAAATGTGATGTCACCAGAGTGCATGTTACTGATTGAGAGATGAGTCGTGAAAGCAGCACGTTGACGAAAATCACAATCACCATTTTCATAACCTGGCATCGAGGGAAATGGCTTCAACTAAGAAAAAGCCGCGGCCCGAGTACGATCACCTCTGCTTGTACCTTTGTTGTAGTGTGTGTGTCGCATACGCATTACATCACAGGACGCTCGCTCGTGTTGCTATGATGATGACCACAAAAGGTGGTGCTCAATTGCAATGGAAAAGCAGTGGATCCGAATAGGGGATAAATACCAGGCTTTAAAGTTCCTCACCCAGCACATGACTGCAAGCAGGCTAGCATGGTGGCTAGAGTCTCTGGAGGCAACTGGGCACTTTTGGGCTGGTCCTTGTCAGGAGCCAAACCCCCCATAATGGATGGACAGCGCCTCTTCAAGAACGTCACACAAGCTTGGATGAAGGGTTCCTGTCACAAGAACGAGAAATATAATTAACACAAAACAAGACTTTTCATGAAATACGTTTAATGTTACACTAGCATAAACAGGAAACCATCTAAAAAGACATATCGATTAGCAATCATTAGTTTAAAGACCTACCCCGTGCTCTCTAATTTTGTCAGTAAGCCATTTATCGAGTTTGAGGTATTCACGACGCGAGGCAAGTGCAGCGAGATCAATAACAAAGGCAAACGGAGTACCATTCAGCAGCATTGATAGAGACTGTAGAGAGGAAAAACACATTCATGTTCACATAATAATTTGTCTCCATTTATTACATGAAACATTTAATAATCCACCTTTACAACTATAGACACGGACTCTTTAAATCCAATAATCAGATTATATACAGAGGTCTGTTATTGCAGCAAATACAATGTTTTTAAATATTAAATCAAAAGTTTCTAAGGAGAGAACTAACATGCTATACAGCATGTACCTTTACCCTCTACCTTAAATTCAGATACGATGTTACAAGAGTACAAAAACTTCAATGGTCAAGGAGAACGCAGTATTCTAACCAACCTTTAAGTCTTGGGCCACATCCAGGATGCGAGATAACTTTGCTTGGTCATACTGCTCCCCTCTCATGTACCATTCAGCCATCGAATGCATAATTAGCTGACGTATGGAAGGAGACTGTCCCTGCAAGACAGACACACAGTTTTGTTTGCAAGCAGGATTTTTTTAGTATTTTCTTTTTGAACGACGCACCAAACTAGTAGAAAACTTAACACTTAACTGAAGACATGACTTCAAACAACATGTTACCCAGCAACACTGAGATCTAATAACAAACACCAACCTGTCCATGCCAGGCATAGTGCAGGATAATGGCGGAGTTGGGGTGATTTCCCAAAAAGATGGGCATCAGGGTGGAGATGAGCTCGTGGCGCAGTGTGTGCCACGAGGTGGTAATCTGCAGTAACGCCAGCACCAACATGTCGGGGCAGTGTTTGATCGGGAAGCTGAACAGCTGCTTCACCTGCTCGTACTGGCCCACCTCAGACAGTCGAAGCAGACTCTCCACCAGATCCAGACTTTTCCTGTGAACAATTACAAAAACATGAGCGCGTTGGCCGAGATTTAAAGTGTCGTGGTAAACTTGATTTTTTTATTCATTCATTTTTAACGTGAACACTTCAGTACACACAGAGGTCCAACTTTGCCTCCAGTTTAAGAGACCATCAAGGACACCTCAATTACATTTTTACTGCTTTAAAGCAAAATCTGAAGCCACAGTAAGAAAAATCCGTTCTGCAGAGGCAAGGTGATATTCAATTTCCATACCATGTGGCAATCTCTCTATTGTCATCCTCTGGTGGGGCCTTGAGGATGTCAATGGCCACAGTGTGACAAGGGTAGTCAGCAAAGCAAAACACTTCTGGGTTCATCAGGGAGTGTTGAATGAATGACAACTGGAAAAATACAGAAAAGATGCATTAAACTACACAAATCTATTCCAACTTGACAACAATTCCTCTCATAATTTTCCCCAAACACAACTGAATTTTTACCCTCTCGGTGCACATAAGTTACCTGTCCCTCAGCATGTTTCCAAGGCCGATAGATGAGATCCACAGGGAAACTTTCAATGCCCAGCCCTCTCTGGATCCCATACACCACGACCTGCAGGCCTTTGCTGTCTCGGATTATAAAGCCCGGGTGGTCCAATTCATATGTCACCTCTTTGAAGTTGAGATTGGGATTCTAGAGTATAGGTTAAAAAAAAAATAAGCAGTGAAAATTCAGTCATTAAAAAGGATTTTTTATTTTTGTGAAGTTTTCCATTTCAGTGTTTCCTGGAAAATTTCTGGTTTTCAGATGAACTGACAGTTCACTTACCACTTCTTTGACAATGTCGATGAGGACCTCGACGTTCCACGTATGTGTCTGCGAACCATCGTTCTTATCTTTCCCATCGCTCCAGATACCGCTTCCTGGAGCAGAGATGGACTGCAGAAAGAGGAAAGCCATCAAAATCTGTGTTTGAGCCACTGTCTCCACCTTTGTCCAGTACCACGGGACAGAGTGCACTCACATTTAAAAACAAGAGAATAAAGAGCAAAGCAGGTACGCCTGGGTTTTGATAGTGTTTCTTTTTAACATTAAGCCCACAGTGTGAAGGCTTAACTAAGAGGGACAGAAAGAGCAGAGTGTCGAAGGTGAACCGCTGCATGCTTACACAGCATCAGACAGAAGGGCTGCTCGGCCTTGTGTGATAACAGGGAACTCTATTCGACTTCATTCTGTCAGTTAAGGCCGACTGAAAATAAAACGTGCACACGGAGAAGCTGCCTGACATTGAGAAGTCCACAGCTGTGCTAGCCAAATCTTTAACTGGTTGATAATAAAACAGTGTGAACTGCTAGACGGTCTCCTGCACTCAGCAAAAACAGCAGTTTGAATCTTCATGTTTGCACTTTTCATGGCAAGTCTGTGTGAAGAGAAACTATGAAGCAAACCAAACAGCGTTCTTACAGTTTCCTGTCCCCTCCGTCAAATAAAGTGTCTCACCTGTAGTGGGATGCCGTCAGTTAGACCAGAGTGGGTACGAGCCATCATGCCCAGGACTCTGGCTACCTGGCTGGCCGTCACCTCTCTCACCCCATATTGGACGATTATGTTTCTGCACTCGTCCAGACTGAAGAGAGGAAAGAAAAGGTCAAGGTTGCCAACAATCCGTCATTACTGAGCACTCGCATGTAATTTCAGAACAGAACTTATATTAGGACAGGATTAAGTAATAACTCACTTTGAGGTTTGTGATAAAGCGTGTTCAAACAATAAAAAGACTTCATATTTATTTAACACAGTTTACCAAACACGCAAGAGCTTCTTGGTGCCAACACACGGTCGTTCAAATGATTACTTAGAATTTAGATACAAGACAAATAACTGTAGTCACAGGTTTATTTCTTTTAAATCACTTTGTTCACACAGTTTCAAACAAGCCGCACTCACCTAGCACAGAAACCATAACCAACTTCTTGAATGAATTCTGCAAGAGAACTCTCCATCCTGGTCTTAGCTAACTCCCCCGAGTCAGGTAGGATCCTGTCCATGAGAATGTCCCGTTTTTCAGGGTACAGCAGTGGTGCGAGCACCACAGGACAGCGCTCCTGGGGGAAATCTGACAACAACACACAGAAAGCGTGGCAGAGTCAGATTGGGAAAACAAAACTGGACGTTTCACCATATCGAGTCAGTCTGCGTGCATATTTAAGATTTACAATCAGCCCCCCCAACTGATCCTGCATACCTCGGCAAAGTGTTTTGAGGAAGGCGTCAATCTGCTCTTGCCCTACCCCACTGGCTCCCTTCTGTCCAAACAGTAGATGGGAGAGCAGTAGGTGCAGCACCTCTATGGCAATGTCTTGGAAGCCACCTTCTTGGTTTCCTCCAAGATCTGCGTCAACGTATGACCGCAGGAGGTCTGGAAGTTTCTGCTTGATGAACTGAGCAGCTGAGAAACAAAAACAGTTTGTTATCATGTGATTTCCTGTGTACTATGTTGAAAAAAAAAAAACAAACATTAGGTGCAGCTAATGTGAAACATTTAAGTGATTAAATGTTCAGAAGAATGATAGGGACAATACGCCATGCCTTCCAGAAATGACTACAATCAAAGCACACAGTGCTCCTTAATGCATCTCCGCAAGAAGCGTGTTTGTGTGCAAAAGAGATGAACTCAAATCTTGAAACAAAGTCAAGCATTGATTTCAGGATTTCTCTGCATTGCTAAGTGTGTGTGTGACACGTAGGGCTGCCAGGATTAGTCGACTAGTCACGATTACGTCGACTATCAAAATCGTCGACGACTGATTTAATAGTCGACTCGTTTGAAGCTTTGTAAGATCATAAAAGACGCAGGAATAAGTAGTAGGATTTAAGAGTGTAATAACGGACTGAAACAGAAGATGGCAGCACTGCATGTACAAGGATGCCAGCTGCCGTTAAACCCTGAAGAAGAAGAAGCTGTGTCCCAGAATTCATAGCGCAGCCCAGCTCAGTTTCCAACAATGGCGGCAGCTAGTTAGTTTTAATATTACTCTTATTATTCTTTCTGGGTCACAAAATAAACGATTAACATGTTTTCAGGCGAGAATGTAGCTGTGTAAACCTCAAATATCTGCTCAGTTTATCAAGACACCACATATTTTCAAAAGCGCTCCGACGTTTTCGGAGACGTCTGTTAGCCACTAGCTCGATAGCTAGCCGGGGGCTAGGCTAACTAGAGCCGTGAGAACACCGGACTCCCGGCTAATCGTTTTCAAACCCACCGCCGTCTTTCGCTACTCAGGTTAAACATGATATATAAGTCACTTAGATAACTTAAAAATGTTCTTGTTCGGCTTTTTTAGTGTTTTATTTGTTCCTGAGTAAATCGGTTTGGCTGAGATTAAAGTTATAGTTTTTACACAGCTGAATAAACGTCAAGCAGACAGCTGATTATCAGAAGTGTGAGACGCTCGAGAATTTACTCCGGTGTCCTGTTATATTTTAGATAGCAAGGAGTTTATTAAACTTCACTGAAACAATCTGCAAATTTCATTAAAATTTAATAAACTATCATCTTGTCTTTATTTTTAGTTAGCACATACCTTAAACACTTAAAGCTGTAAGCTAATGATAGTTATATAAGAGCAGATGCTGCTGGTGCAATAAGCTGTAGTTTTACGTCCAATGGATGATGATCTGATTAGTCGACTAATCGCAAAATTAATCGGTGACTAGTCGACTATCAAAATAATCGTTTGTGGCAGCCCTAGTGACAGGCCAGCAGTGGAGTGGGGAGAAACAGCACTGCGCTTGGATGTAATACAGAACAACTGTGACTAGTGGGAGCACAAATCACCTGTATCAAAAGTTTTAAAGACAAGAATTACTTTAGTTTCAAGTGAAATGCACTATCAGCTGTGCATTGGCCAGTGACTTAGCTTACAGCTGAAACTACATTTTCTGTACTAAGCACAAGAAAAATCATCACTAATTACAGACTTCATTAAGTTTAACTTTTCAGAATTTTAAAGTCAAGCTTTGCTTGTAGTTTGTTTCAAATGCAGAGTGCAACACTGTAAAGTCAAACTACTTCTGACACATTGTGACATCAGTGTTTTCTCAAGTCTGACAATTCCTGCTGCCGAGGTTAGAGGTTATATCCATGACCCAGGGAAACTGAGTTAATGACAAAAACCCTGAAAACCGTGTATTTCACACCTGAGGCTCAACTCTCGCGGCCCGATACCAAACGACTAACAGACCGGTATCGGTCGCTGGCATAAAGAATGCAAACTGCATACCAGCAGCAGACTAACCAGGCTCATTTCAGCCAAGATTTTAAGACAATTCAGGAAGAACAAGCATGAAATGTATTAGTTCATCTTTAGAAATACAAGATTTGTTGGAAATATAACAGTTTGTTCACTTTACTGACAAATACTGCTAGAAAAACATTGTTTATTCACTGGGTTTAAATAAATGACGGTGTGCTAGAAAAACTTACCAAAGCCACGAAGGTCTGTGTTGCTGGAGTTGAGCAGAGCAAGGCCAAATATAACCTGAGGGGTAAAAAAAACAAAACACTTAAAAGGAGAGCCGAATGTTTCCTTGATTTCATACAGAGAATCTTTAGATCAAAAGTTAACTTTATGTTCATACAAGTGCCAAAGCTACTATTTTGCATTTACATTGTTTCCACTTGATCCTTTACCACCTCGTGTCATAGAGGCCACTTGCCCTTAATTTGTCATTTTTCGCTGAAAAGTTACAAAATAAATTCTTATCTTTCAGGAACTACTTAAATTTTCTGTTTAGCCCAGAATGGTGGGAGCTACAGTAAAGTAAATCAATGCAAAGCTGACTTCTGTCTGTTCAGACATCAGCATATGTGAAAGCTTTGAAGCTCGTCTTCTCTTCTTTCCAAAACAGTTTGAATTTTGTTTAAGGGAAAAACTGTCATGGAGTTACAGTCATTTAAAGAGTGCTTGTAAAATGGGCTCGCTGATGGGCCGATGGTTCAAAATAAAGAAAGAAATAAAGTTAATAGAGCGGGCTTACCTCTTGGACTTTGCTGAGCTTAAGAACTTTGCTCAATTGAGTGAATAAGTGAGCAGATGGCTTCAAACTCTGAAAGACAATTTAAATCAACTGTTATCTCGTGTTTCACCTGAAGGTTGAAATACAATTCATTGTTATTATTCGTAAACACCTTTAACATGTCGGTACAAACATGGGCGTCTCGAGTTTGTCTCTGAGCTACTTAACCCTTTAAGACCATAGAACCAAGACCGCCAGAGCTTCTCTTTATATTTTTCATGCTGTAGTGCCAATTTTGGGAGCACTTCAAGTTGCTATGCATCAACACAACCGTTATAGCCCAAATTTTAATAATATGTCTGCATTAAATCCATAGGAACTACATAAATTGCAAAAAAGTGCAATAAACTACAAAAAAATTGAATTTTTTTTTTACATATATTTCTAGTTAGAGAAATTTAATAGCTTCATCCCCCAAAACTGTAAATACAAAAAAGTTGCACAAAATAGTTTCCACAGGAAATTTATTTTGAGTGTCTTCATAGTTTTATTTTTGAGATGCACCAATTTTTATGGACTGCAGGAAAAACAAAAATATTGTAATGCAAATTTGCAAAAAACCTAAAAAAAAAAAAACCTTAAAAAAAAAAAAAAACCTAAAAAAAAAAAAAACAAAACAAAAAAAAGAAAACCACACACACACACACACAACACCAGTATAGGCTTATAAGGCCCTGAAGGGTTAAATAAAAAAAAACAAAAAAAAAACAAAAAACTGCTTTCTGCAAAAAATGACGTCACTTCCGGTTTCGGGCAGGTAATGGCGGATATGTGATAGTTCGCGCTGACGTCTAATCCAATGTAGGAAGTGTTACAAACAGCCGATCGGATCGGCAAAGCGTGTTTCTGGAATATTATGTTTTTGTTGCTGCAAGTGCTTTTTATGCAGTTTTTGCAAAGCTATATGTGGAAGGAAACTGACT
Source organism: Neolamprologus brichardi (assembly GCF_056152115.1). Classification (NCBI taxonomy): domain Eukaryota; kingdom Metazoa; phylum Chordata; class Actinopteri; order Cichliformes; family Cichlidae; genus Neolamprologus; species Neolamprologus brichardi. The sequence continues at coordinate 866,758 of NC_142110.1, read as the reverse complement.
TGGTACAAGCTGATGGCATAAGATGCAAGTAAAAAATAACTATAAAATATTGCACTAGCTCACGTGGTTGCAGAGCTACAGGGATTTAAAAATAGTTACGCAAAACGGAGCGTGCCCCCTCCGACCGGTCTTAAAGGGTTAAAGCCCAACATGTAAAAAAATGGTTTAATAGATCAAGAGCTTATCTTACTAATACGCTGACATTTCAGCATCTTTCCTTACCTTCTGGTAGTGCAGGGGATTGTCGATGGCGTAGCACAGAGTAGAGATAAAATTTGGTTTTGATATCAGCGACACACACTCCTGGATCAGAAACTGTGTCTTTGACAGGTTGGAGGAAAAAAATAAAAATAAGTATAGGGTGAAGAACAAAATCAGAAAACTCATGAAAACAATAACCAGACTAAGCCATTTTAATTAATGTAACTTTCCTAACAGAGTTACCAGTGACTTATGAAGGATAGGTTTCCCCACTTACAGGGGCACAAACACAGCTGCACAGAGACCGCGGTGACAAACACAAACAACGTGCATTTCAGGGATTTAAGCTAATTTTCTGATTGTAATAGCAGTGTCCTAAGCTTTCTTCTGCAAGTTTTGTTTGCCCAACTCCACTATTACCAAATATGAAATGTATGAGATTGTCATTAAACATAAAGTGTGAAGGAGTTGATGACGGATGCTTGTGTCTTACAGCTTACAACACCAGAGCTCAGTTAATAAGTTACTGTCAAAGTGAAAAGAAGGTACTTGTACTCTTGGACACCCACAGTGAACTCGCACTTTGCTGCTGGAAGCTGATTTTATTACAATAGTTGCTCCAACAGTTTAAAGGTAATTTCAAAGGAAGCTGTATTTTCATGTTTTCATGGCCAACAGCTTTCAGAAAATGACAGATTTAATAACAAACACTAAATTCACAAAAGAAGAAGAAAAATAAATATGATACTAAACAGGAATTGATTACATCAGCCTTCTACGTATTACTGGGGCTCCAAGAAGCAACAGCAGTCCGACTCTCAAGAAGAGATGTGAAACTAAACCAGAGGTTAAAACGGTTCTTACCAAGTGAAACCATTTTACATTTTAGTTTCCATATTGCAACCCCCTAACCCTAATGTTTTGTTTACACCATTTTTATTCTTTCCAAATAGAGTCTAGTTGAAATTCGAGCAGGATAAATTTGACATTTTTTTCTTTATTTCTGCCAAATTACGGCTGTAAACACAAACAATAATAAGTTAAAGGAAAGTTTCAGGCAACTTTAAAAGACTGATTATTTTCTGAAGTTGTTTGGAGCGAGAACAGAGTTTCTGGTCATCCACTGCTAAAAGCTTACGTGTCTGTTTGATGTTACTTATCAAGTAAGTAGATGGCAGTGCGAGGGTCAGAGTCTGTAACTACTGTATTTCTGACACGTCAAACGCCTATATCCTTATACATTACATTAACTGGTGTTCAAAATGGAGAAATTGCAGCCAGCGGTTGTATATTTACAGTTATTATCACTACAACAAAAACAAAAGACCCCCAATGTTGCAAAGGCAGTCTAAGGAGCAAGCACAGACAATTAGTATCAGCCCCATCTCCATCACTAAGGTCTAATCTCTCAACTCTCACAGAGTTCACTGATGCCACATGTGTTCACAGCTGTATAGAGTAGAATGCCTTTTACTGTCACGATTCTCACGTACAGTGTGATACAGAGCATCTCCTACCCAATGCAAACATGTGGGAAAAGAAAGGGGTGTGAGGTGCAGTTCTGCAGAACTATATACACATGAACAGTAGTCAGAAAAATATAAAAAGTAAAAAATACAAATCTGCAATAAAATAAATAGAGTTCTAAATTTACGTGCAATAAGCCACACTGTAAATAAAGTAACGCATAGTAGTGATGGTAGTCTGTTTAAAGTCGTTGGATTGGGGGGGTGAAGTGTGTTGTCAGTGCATGTGTGAGTTCAGGGTGGTTATGGCTTTTCTGTAGTGCTTGAGTGAGTCATGCTCAAAATACTATAAAAGGAATGGGACATTTTGCTTGGAAACAACATCCCCACTGAAATTTAAAAGAAAAGAGGTGCTGTTACTTTGTTATTGGTCCTTGTTTCTGTCATTCTAGTGGTAATAAATGTCAAAGACAAATGCCAAATTCAAAGAAAGCAATGAACATATCCTGTGTAAACATTTAAATTTTAAAAACACCATGCTGCCTTTAGCAGCCAATTTCTTATCTACATGCTCCGTGTAGATCGAGTGCACGGCACGCTCCAGTCTTTATGGATCCAACAATTTTTCAGGATCAGGCCTTAAAAAAAAAAAAACTTGCAGAAACTGAGGTATTCTTCCTAAACAAAGTGTGTGTATGCTGTGAACAAACCGCCACCTTGGATGATGTCAGTGAAAACATATCAAAGGGTAACAACAAACAAATTTAAAAACATTAAAATGCCACACCGCACCTCCTTAGATCCCCCATCAAAATTTTTTCCAAGTACGAAGAAGTTGAGATAAGCAATGTTTGAGCAAACTGAAAAACAAACACGCACACTGGGCCACCGTGTTAAAGCTAAGTGTGTTTTCCACCTAATGGCTCTGCGCACATCCCTTCCAGTAAGACGAAAACCTGTCAAAACCCACTCAAGAGTTTTGTTTTGCTCCCCTGCCAATATTTAGCTGCAGCCTTATATGACAACAGCAGATATGAAAATCCAGAATTCAAACGTCTCAAATTTAAAGTTACCTGGTGAAAGTCCTTGCCACTGCTTTTACCATCGCCACTGAAATCCACATGGGAGAAGAGACAGCGTAGTAGATGCCTGTCTGCCTCAGGACCGTGACGATTTACAATCTGGGAGAGCACATGAAACACACCAAAATGTCAGAACATGTCACACAGACCACCACAGACACACTAAGCCATATAAAGTTCAAGTTTTCATAACAATGTGGCCACAAGTGAAACATCAAAACACCTTTCACTGAGGGAAAAAGAGCAATGCCCAGCTGATCCAATAGTATCTTTAAAGTGAGCCAACGTAAACTTCTCTGATGCGCAGACCCTGATCAACATTGGGCAGGCTTAGCATATTAGCATTATAAAATTTACAAACACACACACACACACACACACACAAAGCTCTCTAAAACAGAAGAAAGATGCAATTTTTGGTTTAATTAAGGTTTTAAACATCTACAACTTTAAGTGAATAGAATATCTTGTGATGTTTAAGTATTCCAAGATATCCGTTTGCAAATTTAAAATTAAATAAATAACGGTAAAGACTTTTCGCTACCACTCACATGCTGTATTTCCTGCTGGCTGGCTCGGTAGTTTTTCTTTGTTAAATTGTCCACCAGATAGCTGATTTGAGACAAAGCCAGCGAGAGCGAGTCAAGATTCATTGCTGGTTGGGGCGGAAGCAGGCGGCCGAGCACGGCGCAAAATCACCATTATTCCCCTTTAGTCACTTCAGTGATAAGTTACTTCTGCTCCCCCCCCCCAAAAGGTGTGAATAATGTTGACTTCCAAGGTAATGGTGGATGGGTGGCTCCCGGTGCTAAGTAGGTAGAGTCTTTCAGTTTAAAATCAAGTTCAGCATCTGAAATAAGAAAAACAAACACAAAAATCACTTTGAAATATAAGAGAGAAACTTACTTTTGAGCTGCACTAAACTTTATGTGCAGCTTAGGTGCGACTAATGTCCACTATCAACACAAACTATGGCAGCCTATGAGGCCTACTTGAATGACAGACCCAACAATGCAGTGAATAGCTGCATGGCTACTTATCTGCTAATAAATTCAGAAACAACAGTAAAAGAAGTTACTGCCACACAGTTTGGTACAACATATGCACCAAGATTGTATAGGGTTGCATAAACTACACTAGGCCTTAAAAGCACCGTAATGTTTGGAACAGAGTCACTGCGGTTTGGTCACTTAATGAAATGCCCCCCAAAAAAGTACGTGGCGTTAAGAGCAACCAACCCTGAGTTTACAATGAGAAAAGGACAAGTGTGGAAATCACACACTGAAACAAAGAGCAGGCTAACGTAACTTACCAAATCCTGGAGAGTACCTATGCGCAAGCATGAGACATTTTTATGAGCGTTAACAGATTCATAATTTACCCAAACGTCTTAATATGCGAATAAAGACAACGTTTAAAAAAATGTCAAGATTCAGGGACTCGGTTCATGTAGCAAGTAGTGAAACATGCCAAATACTCGAGCTAACTATCACCATGACGCTGATAAACACTTGCTACGGAGCAGTTAGCCCTTGTGTTCACCGAATATTAGCTTCGTATTAACATAAAACATAAGATGTATTATTGTTTACTCAGCCAAGTCTAAACGGGAATTTAAATCGGATCGATATCATTCGTCGCAGGTTAAATACCAACTTTAACCCATTACCAGCCCCGGGTGCGAGAGTACAGGCTAATGCTATCTCATTAGCAATGTGAAGCTAACAGCAACGTGAGTCCCGTTTCATGTTGGTTATTGTTATACAGCAGAATCGAATAAAATGGCATTCCTTTTACACATTCAGATATAAGTTGTTTATGTAAGCAACTACTAAGGTTTGGAACGCCACATTTGGCCGGAAACCTGAAGGCCGCGAGCGCAATACTCGGACGGGTTTTGCGCGATCATGTCAGCTAACGTTAGCCTCGCTCTCTCTTCGGGCTCCGACTAGTTTATGGAATCGCTAACACTTTACTTAAAACTGCTGTCTTCAGACATAACGTAAATCTCACGTGTTACCTGAACAAATACACGTATACAGCGGTACCTTCGCTACACGAAAAACTTTGCTAAATTATAGAATTTTTACTTTTTTGCGTTCACCAATATGACAGCTGTTTCTCAGCAAGTAGACCTCCCCCGCTCCGGGAGCTAACGGCTATTCTCCGTATTAATATCGCTGCTTTTGTGCCAATTTCTCAACCTAAAGCAATCCACGATCATTTGTTAAATACATCACAAGCCTCACCGTGCTCTCAATAAAGTAATTCAGATCCTCATCTCTTTTTGTTTCTCGGAACAAACTTGACGAAATGGAAGGGTTGCCGTGCCTTCAATTCAGTTTGATTTTCAAAATAAAATGGCGACTGTCACCGCCGCGGCGCGCTCACGGTTCGAGAGAGACGAGTGCGTGAACTTATTCGCGCGACACACACCTGAAACCGCCACATATTCAGTCAGTATTTTATTCATTTAAAACGATAAAAGAGAAGAAATTATATAAGACAAACAATGAAACTGGCGATATTAAAAAATCTAAATAAATAGGTTTGCTGTACAGATTTTTTTCCCCCTTAACTAGGAAGGAATACGTTTTAAAGGGACCTCCGCAAATTTCACACGTGAAGGTGAGCAGGCTCGTGCTCTGCAGCCTGTGCTTTCTGTTTCTTTTGTAATGATGAAATGATGTCACTGGGGTTGTAGATTCAGGGACATGGCAGACGATTTGGGTTTCATTAGGTTGTAAATAAAAAAGGATCCCACCTATAGCCTGCAGGGTTGGCCAGATACCTACAAGGTTGGTCTGACTACAAGCAGGCGGAAAGGCAGTTTGGTGTCAGCGTCAATGTCAAGAAAATAAACGAGATATAGATTTCAGGAGGCACAGAAAGTGGGGAAGCAGGTGTGAAAATGGTCTCCAGCAAGGATTTTACCTGGAGCCAAAACACTTCCTTCCTTCTGCAGATGTGTGGTTCGTGCATCACCGTGTGGTGTGGCGGCTGCTCTGTGACAGGGAAGAAGACTCTACTGAGGGTGAGAAAGCTGCACATTTGTTGCCAGCAGCTTCACCACCACCACGGACATCTACATCAGCAGATGCAGGAAAAGGACCTGCTGTATCTTGATAGAGCCTAGTCACCCAGGACACACACTATTATTGTCCCCCTCCCCTCAGGCAGGAGCATCAAGAGTAGAGTTCCCAGACTAAGAGACTGTTAACACGGTTGAACTTTGGTGGTGCTTTCTATCATCTGCTACTCCCAACCAAAAGTAACAGATATGAGCAATCGCCTGTCTTTGTGCTATTTGCTGCACATGTTTACAACATGTGCAGTTCCTTGTTCTGCATATATTCCTCTTGTGTTCACGTTGTTGTTGATCAGTACAGGTGTTGGAATAACAATAGAAATCCTTGAATCAATTCTCAAAGTTTGGATAGCGTTAGTTATCTAACTATCCAATAACATAAATAGAATTATATTGAAAATATTAAACAAGATAAAATATGTTTTTATTCATAGCTTGGTATTCTTAAGGTGAAATCTTACGAGTCTTGACATAATACAACATGTTAGCTGTATAGTTGTCCAGAAACATCTTTGCGTGCTCCCATCTTGACTGACAGTTTGTTTCCTTCATCAAAACCAACATTCGCGTTGTTCGACTGCCAAGTCGAGTCCTTGTTTTTTTGTCTAGAGTTTCACATTTTGTTGAACACAATGAATTTGAATTCATGTTTTGAAACACACTTGCTCAGGGACTGAGGGACAGATGCTTTCTTTCTATCAGATAAAGGAGGACAATAAATCCCTTAATGAGCAGTTTTAAGGTCAACAGGAGGGAAGAAGGGGGGAAAAAAGCTTGAAGAAAAACACAAGCTTCTAATAAATCATCAGTAAATATAGGGCTTCATACTAAAGCTCATGTGGTAACCCTGGAAGTCCTTCTGAAAAAGAAAATGGTTGAAAAAGAGGGGGCAATAAGGACAAAAGCTTCAAACTGGAGATGCAGTGGAAATTAAGAAGACTCTGCTCTGTGACAAACAGTTTAACAGGAGGAGTGCCAGGAAAAGAAAAACACGGGTGAACTCTGAGTCAAGTCACGACAGCACACTTAAAATAATAGTTGATTCTCATTCCATCATGAAGACATATCTTGATTAAGGTAACTAAAACATATGTATGTATGTTATTAGAAAAGGTCATAGACTTTTCCTCGTGCTGAATAACAGCAAATTTGAAAACAAAATTGGCCAAGAGACACGTGCCAAGGACTGATGGACTTGGATACAATTGCCAAGGGTCATTTTTAAAATGTTGAACCTCACTGAACCATCAGTTACTGATGATATGTCCTCAAATCGAGATTTGGAGATGAACGGAATATAATGTGATCATTGTACTGACGTGTGCAGCTGTCTCAAGGTATCTTGAGGGCTGCATTGTCAGTCGTAACCTATATTAACCTTTCCAGAAACAGGCAACGTGGGACTATACACACCCAAGTCAGCTGCACAACTCAGTGCAGCTGACTTGGAGTCTCCTGGGACGGTACTGTCAGATACAGCCTGGATAATAGTTTTAGGATATGGAAACAGAAGAATATGGAGATCCAACCTGGTTCAGTTCAATTCACTTTTATTTACACAGCGCCAAATCACACCAACAGTCGCCTCAATGGGTTTTTTATTGTAAGGTAGACCCTACAATTAGATATACAGAGAAAAACCCAACAATCATATGACCCCCTATGAGCAGCACTTTGGCGACAGTGGGAAGGAAAAACTCCCTTTTAACAGGAAGAAACCTCCGGCAGAACCAGGCTCAGGGAGGGGCGGCCATCTGCTGCGACCGGTTGGGGTGAGAGAAGGAAGACAGGATAAAGACATGCTGTGGAAGAGAGACAGAGGTTAATAACAGATATGATTCAATACAGAGAGGTCTGTTAACACATAGTGAGTGAGAAAGGTGACTGGAAAGGAAAAACTCAATGCATCATGGGAATCCCCGGCAGCCTACATCTATTGCAGCATAACTAAGGGAGGATTCAGGGTCACCTGGTCCAGCCCTAACTATATGCTTTAGCAAAAAGGAAAGTTTGAAGCCTAATCTTGAAAGTAGAGATAGTGTCTGTCTCCTGAATCCAAACTGGAAGCTGGTTCCACAGAAGAGGGGCCTGAAAACTGAAGGCTCTGCCTCCCATTCTACTTTTAAATACTCTAGGAACAACAAGTAGGCCTGCAGAGCGAGAGCGAAGTGCTCTAATAGGGTGATATGGTACTACAAGGTCATTAAGATAAGATGGGGCCTGATTATTTAAGACCTTGTATGTGAGGAGCAGGATTTTGATTTTACAAAGGATGGCGAATACGGAGCTGACAGGCAGGAAGAAAGGAGGAAGACCACAAAGAAAGGAGGACTTGCTGTGAGTTGGTGTGACAGAGATGCATGCTAGTGAGATGGAGGGAGATTATTAATGTGAAGGAGCAGAAGAAAGAAGAAAAACAATCTGATATGACAATAAACAACAGTGTACAAATGTAAATGCTGTACTGAAATCTGTATTTTTAATTCAACTAATTAATGGAGTCACATATTTATTTACTAATATATGTGTTTCACGATTATTATCACTTTGTATTTCATTTTTTTACATCCTTAGTTATTAATTATTTGTCAAGTTTTTAATTTAACACCTACATTTAGTTAATTTGTAGTTTCGTTTCTGCCTATTTGTTTACAAATCACTTTTAATGTGTAAACAAAGAGCTAGAAGCTGCTAGGAGTTTCAAAGGCGCAACCATTAATGTTATTAGAGGGTCGTCCAGCAGGGGGCGATGGTGCACCTACACACTGTGAGAGCAGTAATGCCAGAAGAAGAGCTCTTCCCCTCCTCCTCGTTCATCACCACAGGCTGGTATCTGGTAACATTGGCGGAATAACACCAGGAGAGCGTCTTTTTCTGGGTGTTTTTGAAGCTGCCTTTTGCTGAGGTGAAGTTTAAAGGCAGGCAAAATGTCGTCTTGGGTGAAATCACCTGCGGGTGGTCGGCGGCCATCCGGTAACCCGAACGGAAGGTGAGTTTCCAGGCTAGCGAGGTTAGCATTAGCTGCTAGCTCTCAATAATATATAAACGTGAAACGCTGTCAATTAGCGGCCCTATAAACCGCCACCTGTGCTGTGTAGTGCTCCACAGCCGCGTGTGTTTCGGAGGGCAGCTCCATACCCAACCAGAGAGGAGAGGACCGAAGAGCTCAAGGATGCCCTGGACAGGTACCAGCCTCGGGCAGCCTTTTTGTTGTCGGCAATGGTTTAAAGTGACCAAAGCTTTATTATGAGTGATTTACCGTGCACCTTCACTTCTGTGTGTAGTGCTACACGTCATTCATGGTTTTGTTTTAGATGAAAGAATGCACCGTCTTAGTAAATAAAAACTGCATTTAAAGCCTCCAAGTTGCCCCAAGTCATATTTAATAGTTCCTTATAGCTGCCCTACTCTGGGGAACATCTTACTTCCCTCCCTTCCAGACTTTTCTTTCCTCCCTGAAGGTAAATCATGAAACAAATAATTCTAGGATCTTGTTTACAGGTTTAACTGGTTAGACCAAACTTTGAATGCAGCTCTCCAGTCTCAGTACACTTACAGTTTCAGCTGCCTAGTGAGGTTGTAGACTCATCTTTAACACAGAAATCACTTTTATTTGGGCACGTTCATAATTGCATGTGCAGCAGGCAAAGCAGGTACTGATAGAAGCTTGGTAGTTTGGAATCAGATGTAAAATGAACTAAAGTTACCTGAACAATCGTTTTTAGTGTGTGTTGTAAAACAGTTAGTGCTTAGTTAGAGTATATAAGCTAAAAGCAGCTGCTCTGAGTTCTGTGCAAACTGCACTGACTTTATTGCGGCCATATCACCAGACTAGTATAGAAGTAACGTGTTACTGCTGCTTCCTAATGAGAAAAATATTGCACACTGTTCACTGTAGAGCATGTGCTATATGGATGGAAGAATTGGGGCCCACCTTTTATCTTTGAGTGAGGTGTCACAGGTGTGTGCACCTGGCTGTGGCGTTCCAATGTTTGTGACGGATCATTCAAACGAGTACGCTGAGTTTGAGCGTCGTACTATAACAGGATACCGTCACTGCAACAGTTTCTTCTCTCCTACATATTCCACAGTCGACTGTAAGATGTGTTTTTGTAAAGTTTAGCAACCAGCCACTCGGTCACGAACGTAAAGTTAGAGAGTGGGGTCACCGACTGCGCTCTGCTGACTCACCAACTCCAGATTTCCAAACTTCTCAATGAACATCTGTGCTGACATGCAACTGGAGTTTCAGTGTTTGGGTTCCGGCAGCTGAGCAGCTCCCGTGGGTCTAACGTGTGGGTGATCCCATACTTTAGTCTCTATTCTGTACTTTGGGACAGAAGACGGATGTAATTTTACTGTCAACTATGACAAAATCAAGTATTTCAACACTTTAGCTGTGAATCCGTTGAAAGTGTGAATGTCAGAATATGCTGACGTAATGTTTTAGTAAGACATCAGGAATACGGTGTTTGCAACAGTCTACTATTGTTTCTGTGTTGTGGGGGGTGGGGGGGGAGCTGTATGAGTGAAACTTTGATGCACTGAATGTCGGACGCACAGGCTCCTCCGTGCACTTGCTCTCTGAGTCTCACTGTAGTTTTGTTTGACAAATCAAACATCCCACAATTAAAAGTCCACAAGCCACTGCTGCACTGAGAGACTATTTCGTACGCAGGCAAAAGAAGTCCACTGTCCAGACTTGAAAGTTGCGTTTTGATGGTTTATTTATCCAGTTTGGCAAGTAATAACAAAATCCATTTTTTTGTTACTTCCTGCTGCTTCTCCTGCTCTGGTAAAAAACCATAAGCCCACCCCAGTGCATGCTGGTCCTATACCAGTCTCTTTATTTATAGAAAACAAAATGGCCCTACAGCTCTTACTGACTAATTTAACAAAGTAACATCAAACAAACTTTGAAACAAAATATTAACCAACAAATAAACTTGTAAATAAACCCCAAAATATAAGTAAACTAACAACAAACTTTAACTAATTTCAAAATAATAAAAAAATAAGAACAAATAGCTCCAACACTCACTGTCAGAAAATCTATTTTTGGACATTTATATGCTCGTCATATTAAGGTGTCGTAGAAATACCTCCCATATTAAACTTTTATGACACTTTTCACTGCTTTTTTCCAGTTATGAAGAGCTAGAGCAAATCCAAAACTACAGTGGAAGTGTGAAGTACGAGGGCTACAAGCATCAGCCAAATGGTGAGATTTGTTTCTTTGTTTTGTCCGTATGAGCAAAATGGATACTCTTTACACAAGACATGTTTTTAAATACTCTAAAATCTTAATTACACATTTATCCAAAGAAGAAAAGAAAAGCAGTAATATTTGTGCCGCTTTTCGAGTCTCTTTCAACGTCACCGTTCTCAATCTTGCAGCCAAATCAGATGGTGGCACTCCAGCAGACAGACGTAAAACGCTGTATCAGAAGTTCTACAGACAGGTGCAGGAGGACAGGAAGCCAGCCGACTGCGTGGTTCTCTCTGTTACCAAACAGTGCCTGTGAGTATTTGTTCATTGCCAACAGAATTTGCTGGTTTATCCTTTACTATCAGCGTGAGGAGACTGATATCATTCAGTGATCCCCACACTTGGGCCCAAGCATATGTGCCGACTCATATTATCTTTTGTTTTTCTACCTTCCTCAGTCTTATATTAAAATCTTAGTCGATGCTAACAACCTTTCCCCGGCTGCTGTTTTCCCTGCCGGTTGGCTTGCTGGCCAGATTACTGTTGTAGTGTTTCTCAGTGTCATTGAGCTGCTTCGTCAGCTGCACCAACTGCACCGTCTTGGGCTGCAGCTGGCCGCAGTCGTCCTCCTGCTTTGGAGCTCTGCTGTGAGCTTTAGGGTCACTTTAATCAGAGCCTGCAGCAGATGGAGGACTGGTTCTTGTGCTGCTGTGCTGAGCTCACAGAGACCGCAGAACAAATGAGTGCTTCCAGCAGCTGCAGACCATGACTGTGGAGTTTTGGTTCACTGCAGGATGAGACTTATTGGATGAAAGCTGTTTTAATGTGTCAGTAAGTATGAGGCAATGAAAGTGTTCGGAGCAGAAGGACTTATAACTCTGTATCAGATCTTATCCTTTTATTATCACCGTCAGTTTTTTGCTTGCCTTTCTTTACTTTCTTGGTGTGCTGTGCGTTTCAGCGACGAGGCTTTGTTCACATTAACGTGCTGTAACTTCAAATTTGTTCTGGCTACTCAAATGTAGGTTCTTGTTCCCTTTGGAAAGTCTTTTTGTTGATGTATTAACAGTGTTTCACACGCAGACCCTGTGTGTAAGTATTCACATAACCACATTTCCAATGCAGATGTCTGCTGTGAAGCTTTGTCACCATGGCAACAAACAAAAAACCAACAAAAACCAAAGTAAAAGCCCACAGGTGTAGTTTTCTTCCTGTGTTGTGTTGAATGATTGTCTGTTAAATTAGTTGTGATAACTGACAACCACAGACGAAGCAACGTGAACACCAGGAAAAAAACAAACTTTGTCACTCACACAAATACATTTACATAAAGTTGGAACAGCTGTTTGTTTTTGGTCTCTTGATCAGTCAGTAATGAAGATTGTATTCATTTATGCACAGTCATAAAATGTCATGTAGCACATCTTTAAAATTCAGTGTTCAACTACACACTGATTTGCATTGAAGTACATTAACAGACACATACATGCGAAGGTTAAACATTCTTGACACCTTTCACATATCAAATGTGCCACTTGGATCACTTTCTGTTAAAATACTTTTTATTTTATGCTTTTGAAAAACTGCCACAGTTGTAATCAATCAATCAATCAAACCTTTATTCGTCACATGCAAGTTTGCACCTGCAGTGAAATTGGACCCCCCCACCCCCCGACCATGACATTCTACACATGGTTAAAGTCTAACACAGTAGCAGTCAAAGCACACTAAAAAACTTGCACTCCTTATGCTCTGCAAGATTGCAACATCATCATTTTCACACACTAAAAGCAACGATTAATTTGAATCACAAATATGGCCGCTTAAGCTTGATTTAGGCTATACTCCTGTGCTGAACGGCACGGCCATGCACCCTATACTGGGTATACAGACGTGTCCAAGACGACTTGCTGAAGTTCAAACTGAGCATCAGAATCAGAGAGAGTGCTGGTTTTAGGGGACACGTTTAATGTGGAACGGTTTCCAGCACCTTGTTGAACTTGCAGGGTGTACTTAATAAAGTGTCCTACTAGTATAGTCACAAGGGTGTCAACCACTGGAATTGGTTCAGCACAGGACTATAACTCAAGCTAACTATGAAACTCAGTTGATACAGATGGACTGGCAGTTATAAAATGCTTATTGATAAGTATAAGTTGATGCAGCACTTTATTTGACTTTCTCAGTATCCCAAAGACACTAGGAAATACTAGTATTATAATATTTACGGTACAAGCATCTCATTAAGAATAAACCCACAATACAACACTAATCACACCTATGAGAGATTTGAAAATCTGTGTTAGTGTAGCTGTTGCTGTGAGTCTATTGTGCAAGTGGTGTGATATGCCCATGTAGAAAGGACGGCACTGCAACGCTGGATTTGCCCTTACTCTGGGCTCCCTCTTTATTCTGGCAACTGGTACAAAGAAAACAGCACACAGTCTTCATTAACAGTGTGCAACGCAACTGCAACATTCAGTTCACCAGCTTGGGAGTTTTTTTCCTTTTTCTTTCCAAACATAACACTTAACAAATGAATAAGATATATTTATACAACACAACATCAACAAAGTCTTTCTTTTAAAAGTTCTAGCTGAAACCAAACCTGTGATTGTATAGTAGCAGTATTATCTATTTATTTTTCTCCTTTTCCCCAAACAACAACAACAACAATAACATATAAAAACAGCTTTTCTATTAAAAACAATCATCATTGTTCATCTTTTTTTTTTTCCTATACAACAGCATCAATTAAAACTTATACTTAACAGCGCCTACCTGGTACAAAGAAAACAGCACACAGTCTTCATTAACAGTGTGCAAAGCAACTGCAACATTCAGTTCTGTTAAAAAGAATTAGAACAATTACAGTCTCATAGAGAAACATTAGAGCTGAGTGCAAGTCAAAAAGCACCCGACTAGCTAACGAGTATTAGCTTAGCATGCTAACTAAAAATGCTACTCGTGAATAAAGTTACTACCCATGAATCAAAATGCCTGTAACTTTCAGGATACATGCTAGTACTGCTTACAATCAAAATACATGTTGACAATTACCACTATAAGAATGTTTTCATTAATACACATACAAAATTGACAACAGTATCGTTTACTAGCACCTACTACCAGCTTGGGAGTTTTTTCCTTTGCGCTGTGCAGCAATTTGGAACTTTTAACAGTTGCAGTTGCGGTATTTGTCCACCAGGTGGCTCCAACTATTCACAAAGCACATCAATTTTGAGGAAATTCATTAAGCTATTTTCTAACTCTGTTACATCAGCTTCACTTAAAACACTGTTTTTGTTGGGAAAGAACATTTTAAATGAAGGAGTCACCCTTTGCTCCGTCACAGATTTAACTTGGGGTATCTCCTATACGAGGTGAGTCGCTTAATATAGAAATGTCACGTTAACAAAGTGTTTCTCTTCCTCTCAAAGGGATTACCCCAAATCGCTAAGCCAGTGCTTGCAGGAGCGTGGCCTGTCAGTGGAAATGCTCTACCTTCAAGCGGAATCGGGCCTGACCCGGGCCCTACAGGATGTCCGAGCAGAAGGCTCCCCCTTATGTATTCTGGTGGAGCAGACAAACGTAGCTCTGTCCTCCTGCACTGTTATCATATTCTCAGAATCCCTCAAAAGTAAGTTCGTACCCCTCGTATTCCTTCAAACTTACCAAACCATCCCTTTTACTAGGCTCAGTTCAACAGTCTGTAGATTCCACATCTTTAAACACGAGGTCTAAAACAAATTTCTTGTAAAACCAAATAAATTAAAAAGACACACTACCATTTAAAAGACCAATATCTAAAGTTACACAAAGCTACAGTTCTTCAGTCATGCATGCATTTAAAAACTGTGCCGAGTCTATCATATCTACATGTTAATAGCTCGATCTTGGCAAACGACCCTTTGGCTAGCACATGCATATACTTCACACAACAATACATGACAATACATCCCAAAAAAACAAACCAAAAACTAAAAAACGGTCAATTTATTACAACATTTGTTTCATTTTATGGGTCATCAGTTCTGTCACTAACTGGTATCTTAAACCAAATAACAAACCAGAACAAACCAACAGACTTCTTTGGAAGACGACACAAAGGCAACGTTGTAGCTACCATTCAGACTATTTGTTAGCTTACACACCAACTTCACTTCATCTTTGATTTTTGTGCGATAACTTGAGTGTTTCTCTTAACAAAAACAAATAAACCAAATCTGTATTATTATTATCAGACGTATGCACGATCGGTGCCAGGTTGGTACTCTCCGATGGGCTCGTCCTCAAGAAGTCGTACATGTTGGCAAACGCAAGACCCAGGCTTGAGGTCAGGTTCAGCTGCATATGAGGTGCAGTCGAGACGTTTAGCAACACAGACCATAAAAGTATTTCTGTGTCACCTCAGTCCTGTGGGAACCAGATGTACCAAGTGTCGCAAAACTACAACGTTTCAGCTGAAACTTCATTTCAGGGAGGACAGAAAATTCTCAGGATGGTGTGAAGTAGGGCTGCCACAAACGATTATTTTGATAGTCGACTAGTCACCGATTATTTGCAGGGCCGCGCTATGAATCCTGGGATAGGTTGGGCCACGAAGGATGCACCCAACCCATCCTTCAAATCTGGGGAAATGAAGGACGCATTTGGAGGCCGCATTTGGAGGCGTCTTTGAATTTGGACAGCCTTCGTCCCGTCGCTGTAACGCAATCTGCCTACAAATGTAGCCTCCGAAGGATGCAGCCCCTGAATATGGACACAGCTACGATACCGGACACAGCTGCTTCTTCTTCGGGGTTTAACAGCAGCTGGCATCCTTGTACATGCAGTGCTGCCATCTTCTGTTTCAGTCCGTTATTACACTCTTAAATCCTACTACTTATTCCTGCGTCTTTCGGGATCTTCCAAAGCTTCAATCGATGCGTCGACTACTAAATTAGTCGATTAGTTGATAGTCGACTAATCGTGACTAGTCGACTAATCGTGGCAGCCCTAGTGTGAAGATTGTATACAAATCCTTTCACAGTTCCACAGCGGCGTGTATCACAGTTCAGCTGACCCAGTTTTCTCCTTCGAACTGCTACGGTAGGGTCGAACTCCTACGGTCGAACTGCTACGGTAGGGTCGAACTCCTACGGTCGAACTGCTACGATAGAACTCCTACGGTAGGGTCGAACTGCTACGGTCGAACTCCTACGGTAGGGTCGAACTCCTACGGTAGGGTCGAACTCCTACGGTAGGGTCGAACTCCTACGGTAGGGTCGAACTGCTACGGTAGAACTCCTACGGTAGGGTCGAACTCCTACGGTCGAACTGCTACGGTAGAACTCCTACGGTAGGGTCGAACTCCGACGGTAGGGTCGTACTCCTACGGTCGAACTGCTACGGTAGAACTCCTACGGTAGGGTCGAACTCCTACGGTCGAACTCCTACGGTAGGGTCGAACTCCTACAGTAGGGTCGAACTCCTACAGTAGGGTCGAACTGCTACGGTAGAACTCCTACGGTAGGGTCGAACTGCTACGGTAGAACTCCTACGGTAGGGTCGTACTCCTACGGTCGAACTGCTACGGTAGAACTCCTACGGTAGGGTCGAAACTCCGACGGTAGGGTCGAACTCCTACGGTCCAACTGCTACGGTAGAACTCCTACGGTCCAACTGCATTTTCACATCTGAACCTGGGAGGCAGATTTGCTGTGAATGTCAAAAGAGAGTAATCCTCGACTCCAAAGCCTGACCTGAACTTAGTATCTGACCTGATGCAGATCCAGGCTCTAAATATGATCACGAGGAGGAAACTGGCTACGTTTAAATCAGTTATGGTTTTATGGACCTTTATGACCTAACCTCGTAACTGTGGGGATTTTCATTTGCTTTTTTTATCTTTTGAATCCTCCTGGACGAAGCGTGCGGCCGGTGTTACAGAGGCATGACCCGGGCTCTGGATAAAATCAAACTCAAGTTGTAATAATGTGCAGTTTGCTTTAAATCTGCTTAATATGACATTTTATGCTTTATTAGCACACATACACGACCTAATCTTTATAACACAAATGTTAAACACATTGTTAGGTGAATTCAACCAAAATTAGATCAATTCAACAAAAACAATTGTCTGTCCTCAGAAACAAAGCTGAAAAAGCGTCACCATTCATTATATTTAGAATAAAATGTCTGGATGCACATTTAGATAAATTCAGTACTTATTAAACAGGTTGTATTAAAGTTACTGATAAATGCACGTATTTGCACAAAATGCATGTCCCTCAGTGCCACACATCCAGCAATCCAACACTACCCCCACCCCCCGAAGCATTACTTACCAAAATACTAATTTAATCAGCTGATCCCAACATTGACATCAAAACGATCTCAGCGCGAGCTGAAAGGAATCTTTTTTCACCTCTTTCTCCCACCTCAGCCTCATGACACTTCACCGTTACCGTTCCCTTTCCCTCCTCAGTCCATCGAAACATGCCCAAAGACCAGGCCATGGACTTTGTTCTAGCAGAGTACAACCGTGGACTGGCTAAAGAGCGACCCCCGAGGGACCCAGCAGACATTGCAGCCGAGGCGTCGCAGCTGCTCGATGACTATCTGGATCGAGAAAAGATCGCGCGCCACACCGTCCCCTCTGAAACACGTCAGCTCCTCGTGCTGTTAGCCGAGGGTGTCCATCTGTACCCCGAGGAGTTGGAAACCATCTCGGAGTACGTGCGCTCTCGGCAGGACCACATACAAGGTGAAACGATTACACAGCAGTTCCTACAGAAGCGCTGTTTCAGCTTTGCTTTGTCCTTGGGTCGTATATCTCTGTTTCACCAGCGTTTTATCACCTCAGCTTCCAACAGTGAGGGTGAGAAAGGGATCATGTTACCTCCAGGGTTGGGGAAACCACCTCCTCTGCTTCCGACTCCATCTGGGCCACCACAGCCTCAGCCTGCATCTTTAACAGGGGGGCCCATGGGAGACCACGCCTCACCTTCACCTGTACCCCTCTTGCCTTCACCAGGTTTGGGTTTTCCCTCTTTGTATCTTTTTAAATGAAGCATGATGAAAACTCCCGGTGTCCTACTTTGGTGAGAGTGCTAAAACCTACCACGGCATTGCTAATCATGAACAGCTAGAGGCTGATTTGCTTCTTTTTATTTATTTTTAGTCGCTCATCCCAAAACCAAACCTCCTCCGCTGCTCTCCTTGCATCGTCTTCCTGGTCCGTCGTTAGGGGGCCCAATTGTCCGAGGTCCCCTGTCGTCGCACATCCCTTACGGCGGTCCTGGTGTGCCTCGCGGGCCCCTGCTCCACCCTCCTCCTGTGTTCCACCCAGGCCCCAGAGGTCCCACTAGAGGAGCCCCTCCCACTCTAAAGAGCGCTCGCCCTCCACTTCTGTCGTCTCCAGGTTGATCTTTGGTTTCTTTTGGGGGTTTTTCTCTTTCTCTTCTTAAACTTTTGTCCTAAAGTCGTGTTTTTTTCCTCTTTGTTTTCTCAGGTGCTCCTCTTCTTCGTCAGAGTGTCCCCCGGCATTAGGAAATGACACACACACACACACACACACACACACACACACACACACACACACACACACACACACACACACACACACACACACACACACACTCTTGCAGGTTATGAACAGTGTATCACTTCATGTTAGAGCAAAAGCATCCTTTTTTATGTTTTTATCTAAATTTAGCTGGAAAATAAAAAGTTGATGTTATGTCTTCATCTCACTGTGGGTGGTTTGAGTGGTAATGTTAAGACCCCCCACCCCCACCCCACCCCAAGGCATCAGTGCCTTTTTTATGTTTTGTCCGTCAGCAGTTTGGATGTTGGGGTCTGTAACTGCTGGTGAGTGTTGCACAGGTCCATCAGGTAGTTCGTTTAGCTGATTGCACAGAAATACAGCCACGCAGTAATCAACACCCAATCACGGCTGCAACAGGACGTCTTCTGTACATAAACGCCAGGAGCCTACTTGCTTTGTACAGTTTTTCAACATGGTGCTTTCTCAAAGTTTCTCTGGGCAACAGATATTTCACTTTATAATGGTTTGTTCGTATTTCTGGTTCAAATATAACTTGATTCATGTGTAATTTTCTTTGTGCCACAGATGAAAACAGTCACTCTGAAGGACTCTGTATGATGCATGCACAAACACATGTATTTGTTCAATTGCATTTCCTGCACTGTGCACAGTGAAATCGCTGTCGTGTCAGTAAAATAATCGTCCTTGTGACGTTGGAATTGCAACGATCAGCTTTGTTTTGTTTCCCAGGCTTCTGACAGAGTCCTTCTATCAAAGCACAAGACTTAAGCTCCAACTGTTTCCCAGCATAAATGAAAGAATGCGACTCTCTTCATTATAAGTCCAGTGGCCACATATTTTCTAAATGGCAGGTGTGATGTGAGTAAGAAGGCTCCACAGGTTTGTTACACTGTGGGTTTCAGCCTTTAATATCTGTTAAATATGATGCAGGCAGAGCACACGAGTCTAGAACCAACAACTACTTATCATATGTGGCTTTTTTTGTCATTGCTAGAACTTCTAGCACACTGTTGTTTTGTTGCTAATATTTATTAGCATTACTGAAGCATTTATCTGGTTAAGAAGCCTTTTTCTGTTGGAGCCACGGAGGCTGAGGCCTCAAAGACAAACACTTTGCTTTTGTAGATACTGTAAAAATGTTTCTTCATGTTTCTGAACCACTGTATGCGTTTCCCTTTGCTGTGCGGCGTGCTGATGTTGAACAGGTCCCGATTATATTTTCAAAGAAAACATTTATAAATGTTTTGAGACGTTTTTCTTTTATTATGAATTAAAATGAACATCTTGATACAAGTTCACCAAACTGATGCATCTTTCTGTAAGAGTCTGAATAGATGTTAGTGCTAAAGTTCCTAACATACGTATTGATCTATTTAAGTGAATAAAACGTCAAAGTAAACCCTTTGTGTATTTTGTACAACGAGCTGCAGCAGCAGGTGAGGCCTGGACAGGCGTTGGTGTCGCTGCATCAGTTTTTAAGCTCCAGTTGAAGCTCTCGCCTGGATGGAGATTTCTGGACTCATTTTTATTTCCATACTGGAAGCTTGCCTGAGCTGCTGTACAGTAACACAGTAAACAGCTTCCAGGCTTCATGGTAGCGAACTGCATAAGTGGCACAGAAGTAGTTGTGTATATTTTCTGTTGCATGTTTGCTATAATGTTCTTTTGACATCTTTTAGTGTCGTTTTAAACACCAGAGTCTCTACTTTGCTCTTTTTATACACAGTCCTGTTGCCAGTTGTTCCAGCTGTTTGTTTTTACTGCCACCTGCTCGTCGCGCCTTTATCAGTTTATATATGTTCATATATTCTACTGTGAACAATCAAGATTATTATATATGGTTTTAATTTATTTACAGTCCTGTGCAAAAGGTTTTAGGCAGGTGAAAGGTGCTTTCAGAAATATAAACGATTGTTTATTGGCCCCAAATGTATTCTGAAGCAGGACAACGACCCAAACACAGCCAAAGTCATGAAGAGCTATCTTCAGCGTAAAGACGAACAAGAATAATGGATTGCATTTATAAAGCGCTTTTCAAGGCACCCAAAGCGCTTTACAATGCCACTATTCATTCACTCTCACATTCACACACTGGTGGAGGCAGCTACAGTTGTAGCCACAGCTGCCCTGGGCCAGACTGACAGAAGCGAGGCTGCCATATCACGCCATCACCAGTAGGCAGTAGGTGAAGTGTCTTGCCCAAGGACACAACGACCAGGACAGAGAGCCCGGGGATCGAATCGGCGACCTTCCGGTTACAGATATGCTTCCCAACCCCCTGAGCCACGGTCGCTCTAACCCTAAGAAGTCCTGGAAGTGATGGTACGGCCCCCACAGAGCCCTGATCTCAACATCGAGTGTGTACGTGAAGAGACAGAAGGATGTGAGGACGCCGACATCCACAGATCTGTGCTTGATTCTCCGAGATGTTTGGAACGAACCAAGATTCTTTATTTGTCACGTACATGGTTATAAAAGTACAACACGCAGTGAAAGGTGACCTGATACGCTCGACTGTGCAAAAAGAGAGAGAACATTATATTCTGTGAGTTACATACATTATATAAATAAAACAATCTGGAAATTTACAGTTCAAAATCTGAGACTGTGCATTGTGTGAGTGGGGTGTTAAAGTGTGCTGCAGTGAAGCCTGAAGGCTCAGCCGTGATATGAGAATGACAGGAGAGAAGCTCCTCTTCAGCCTCTCTGTTCTTGCTCGGGTGGTGTTGCACCTCCTGCCTGATTGCAGAAGTTGGGACGGATCCTTCAGTATGTGAGCTGCTCTGGACCAGCATCTCCTGGAGTAAATGTCCTGCAGCGAGGGGAGAGCAGCCCTGCAGCAGCGCTCTGCTGGATGGATAACTGTGAAGAGCTTTTTGGTCCTGACCAGCCGAGTCCTTCAAAAACTGTGTGCCAGTGTAGCTAGAAGAAGGCTGCTCACACAAAATATGATTTAGATTTCTCTTTCTTTCCTTCTCTGCATTTTGTTGATTGGTGAAAATAAACGCTTTTGTTTTTGAGCATTCTTTGTTTACAGCATTTTGTCCTCACCTGCCTAAAACGTTTGCACAGTGCTGTATATTTTTAATTATATTTCACAACTTTTTGCGGGTACTGGGGCATCAGATGTTACACACTCTATATGTTCAACCAAACTAAGGGGACCAGCAGCCTGGTGTGTGTGCACACGCTGTTCAGAGGTTTCATTAAGCGATTTTGCAATAAGATGAGACTTTATTGATCCTACGGCCGGGAAACCTGTGCGTCACCACAGCTCAGGTACAGATAGCAGAAGAATACAGAGAGTAGACCAGAATATAGTCAAGTAATACAAAATAAACAAGATAATACAACAAGGACATGCAACACGTAAGCCTCATACTATCCATATGAGGCTTGTGGAAATATGCAAGTATTAAATTTCAACTATTCTACTCTTCAGAGATGGGCAGTAACGCATAACGCGTTACTGTAATCCGATTACTTTTTTCAAGTAACGAGTAAAGTAAGGGATTACTATTGCAAAAACGGTAATTAGATTACCATTACTTTCCCGTAGGAACGCTGCGTTACTGCGTTACTAAAACCGTGATTTTTTTGCGAGAATGTCTCATGACAGTGACGTAAGCGAGTGCGACGTTCGTGACAACAGCTGTGTGCAGATCAACAATGGATCATATATCGAGTGCAGAGAGAGTATGAGCGTGCAGCGTTTAAAGCGTGGAAGTACTGACCTTACTTTGAGTTTGATTCCATAAAAAGTGACAAAAACATTAGTGTCCGTTGTGCGTGGGAAGAAAACTTATTTTTACAGCGAAAAAACCCCTAAACTTCCAAACAAGCACTGAGTAGCTACGACGTAATGGGAAACTCACAGAGAAACTCGCGGATTCTTCCACTGACCGCTGCACACCTGCACCAGGGTAAACCTCCGCCTACCCCACTCCTGCTTTACAGGTGAAAATAGAGCAACAGGACCGCTAGTCTTTGACTTTATTTATTTTCTGCTGTGTTTTACTTGCATCTATTTGAAAGACTGAGTGTAAACACACAAAATATTTTATTTTATGTGCTGGAATGTGCAGAAAATAGGTTTAAATGTTAAACTAATTTCTTCCAGTCAGAGAATGTTGCAGATAATTAAATGGTTGCTTGATGCATAAAGTTAAAAGATTAAAACTAATAAAACAAGTTTTAAAAAGAGACTTTTCCATTTGATTACATTTTGTATGATGATTATGCAGAAAAAGTAGAATTGGGCTGTAAGATCTATGACTTTATCACCTATTCAGGTTGTAAATCGTGTTTTTAAAAAGTAACTAAGTAACTAATTACTTTTGAAAATAAGTAATCAATAAAGTAACGGGATTACTTTTTTGGGGGAAGTAATCAGTAATTAGTTACTGATTACTTTTTTCAAGTAACTTGACCAACACTGCTACTCTTACTATGTAAGTAACAGATATCTAGTATAGACATATACATGCACACATCCATACGTCACCACTTCACGCATCAATAGCCAGAGATTTATGGGGCTTCAGTCATTTGAGGGATGTTTTTCTTTTCTTTTGTCAAAATAAAAAAATCAAACATCCCGTCATGTGACACTGCGAGGCAATATTGTCCTCTGAAAGGAGAAAAAACATCCGTTTCCAAAGCTGCAGGTTAAACATTTTAATTCAAAACATAAAACTGGAATAAAATCTACTTCCTGTTTGAAGGAAAAACGATGCTGCTGCTGTGGATTGTATCCTGTGTGCTTTTTTGAGTTGACATGAAGCGTAAACCTGTAGAAATCCTGTGATGACGTTGCACCTTTTCACCTCTAGATGGCGACACACACCTGTTCTTTTATTTGATGTCACAGCTAAGGTTTGTCCTGCGTCCTGTCAAATTGTTTATTCTTGTGAAACTTGCTACTGAAACACTCCTGAAACACAAAGTTTTCTCTGACAAACCGACTGTTTTCATTCATCACTGTGACGTTGGCATCGTGACTGCAGTCAACATCATACAACCCAGAGTCAAAGTGATTATATGCATAAATAGAAAGTGACATCTGCATTACTGCGTCCTAGCTTTGCATGAATGAAGATGTTATATCTTGGCACGATCTTCCTGCCTCCTCATCTCTCTCATCTAACAACAAGGATCAGGTTTTAAGCTGGATGGATGTGATGGAGGGCTGCGCTCCCGTTTCTTTCCTGTTCCTGAGAATAAATTTCACTTTTCTTACTGTAGAAAAGTAGAAAAGAAAAAAACAACTTGTGAGATACTTGCTGTGTAAGTAAAAAGTGCATTATGATTATTTTACTGATGACATTATATGTGGGAGTCAAATAAGCTGTGACACAAACACAGAGCAGGAATGTGGCTGAATGTGTCTGATACTCTCCTCATGGTGCCTCCACCCCCTCTCCTCCAGCTGTGGCTGCGCTGCTGTGAGGAGCCCATCAACTCAGGAAGTAATGGACAACTGTCTTCACCTCATTACACCAGCCTACACACAGACTCTGATTGGACACTGTTTGAAGGCAGTGCACTGTCAAGTAGCTTAAATTCATATTTCTCGTGTCTTACTTTGAAGAATGATTCCAGCCTTTGCAGAAATGTTGAGTTTGATTCAGCGAACTGTGTTTGATTTAAGGTTTCCTTTTAAAAAGCAGCAGCTTTTTAAAAGCTTACAGATGCTTCAGATTATCTGTCATAACTGCTTTTCATTTGTGTGGGGATCATGTATTAATAATACATTAAGCACCTCATGAAAAGGGCTTTTTCTAATAACTGTGCAACCCTAACCCTAATAACCCTAATAACTGCAGTTTCATTATTTAATTGTGCATCATAATTCACTGTTTCCTTTGATTGCAGTGCAGTAAAATAAAGCAGTTTGCAGGGACTGTGGTTGCAGTGGAACTCTGAAGGGAACAATTACTGTCCCTGATTTTCACAAACACATTTGTATGAACATTTTTCTAATCTGCTGCACTAATAAAGGTTCAGTTTGTGGTACATGCTTAACTTGCCTGAGATAAACATTTGTGCTACATCCCAGTTTTTGGTTTACTGTCACGGCTGGGGCGGCAGTCGTGTGGAGGTGAGAAGGAGGATCCAAATAGCAGCCAGTGGTGGAGGTGCAAGTGAGATTTATTTACAGTGAGTAATAACCAAGAAGCAGGCAGAACGGAGCACAGAGGGAAGACACAGGTAGGGATAACAAACACGATGACCGGCCCCAAAGAACTAATACAAAAGAGAATAAATTAATAAACTAGAGAATAAACTAGAAAATGTAATAATAAACTTAAAGCGCCGGGTCACCGACCCAGGACCATGACAGTTTACAACACTGATGAGACGCCAGATAACAGAAACCTTATCATTAAAACAAGAATAGTGCTTGTTATGGTCCCCGTGTCTGCCCCGCCGGCCCCGCAAGGCTGCATGTGTTCTTTCTCCCTCTCTCTCCGCTCTGCCTGGGCGGAGCTCACTGCGGGCTCCGCCCTTGGCCCACACACCTGTTCACGATTAGCTGTCCTTACCTGTCCGCTATTTGAGGCTGGGACAAAGACCTTCTGGATGATTGCGACACGTCAGTCATCCTCTCAGCTCCCGCCAATCTGTGCTTAAGTGTTTTGTGACTTGTGAGTAATTTCCCTCTCCTGTGTGATAGTTTTCCTCCCCGGACCTGTGACCTTCCTGCTGTGCGACGTGTGTGAGCTTCCTCTTGGACCTTTGGACCCTGGATTTCCCCCTCACTGTATTTATTCTGCTGTTGTAAATAAACTGTTTGGAAACATCCACCTGCTCTGGTTTGGTTCCTACCTACACTTAATTAGAGCTTAGTATATCTCTGCCATAAAAACACATTATTTTAAATAAGCTGTCGTTTTATGTAGAAAATCCTTCTGCTTTAAACTTCTTTAGTTTGATGTGTGTTTTGCGCTGTTTGAAACTGAGCCCGAGGCGTCGTCGTCACAGTCAAAAGGACGTTATTGAATTCTTTTTGAAGGCTTCCTGCAGCTAAATAAATATCAATTAAAATATCAAAATAAATACTATTCACCAAATACCGTCTGGTTGCTTTAAGTACAGCCACATGTTGTGTGAGGATGTTATTAAACATGCATTTAAGTGCATTTATAGATAAATACAGAAAGCTTCTCAGCTTTATTAGCAGTTTTTCTCCTGCATAGATTTCATTTTCCTTTTTATTTCTGATTTTCCGTTCACATTGTTTTCTCCACTAATTAAAATGAAATGAGTATGTCTTCAGCTTCAGTCACTGGTTTCTGGAGGTCGCTGCTGAGCCTGCTGGGTCAGCACATTAATGCAAAAGCTGCAGCAGACCTGCAGACATGGAGTTCGTTTCTAATTGGAGCGCACTGTTGTGTCGGGGGGAGGGGGGGGGCTGTTTGTATGAATATTATTGGTTTTACATCCTTTCTGTGTCTAGTATTCAGTAGCTGACGTGGTTCGCAGATATTGTAGTTTGAAGAGCGACGTGCCGCTACAGCGCCCCGGGTATCCGCTCCACCTCTGCTTATGACCCGTCAGCCAATCAAATGACATCGATACGTAAAAGACAATAAAAATGGGAAAACACAGAAAGCTCGCGATCGTCTGCTCTGCCTCGCCGTCCTTTAACAGCGCTCCTCTTATTTGTGACCTCAGCCTTCACGCCCAGCCATCTGTCCTATCATTCGCAGTGCGTTTGCCACCAGGCTCTGGTCATTTAAGTAGAAAACAAGCGCCCAATTAAAACGCTCTTCTCTTCCTCTGCTTCCTCTTTGATGTGTGCACGGTCCACCCCCCAACTTTCCTCGCTCCTTTTCACTTATCACCCTCTTTTCCCTCCCCACCCATCCACCTTCTCTGCTCCCTGCTGGATATCAATCAGACTCCATCAGCAGCGCCTCTTCCTGCTGCCTTTGTGTCAGAATTCACAGGAACTTCATCAAATGGGAAACTGTTTCATTGTTACACCGGACCCTTACTGCGCGTGTGCGCGTATGTGTGTGTGACACAGAATTAATGGAATGCACACACACCTCCTCACCACCCATCATCACATGACACACACACACACTCCTATCACCGTCATCACTCACACACACACATTTATACACACATTAGGGTGTTAATTGTTGTGATAACACCTTCCAATAACAAGGCTCTAATTATCAACATGTTTGGCTGTCGGAGTGTGTATCTGGCACTTGTGTATGGATCATGGGGTGAGCGTGTTTGCATGTGTGCCAGTGTGAGGTGTGGCACCAGGGGAAGAAGGTTTGATGATTTTGAAATATGCTGCTGCTGCGTCTGTGCATGTGTGTGTCTGTGCGAGGGGCTCTCCATGTACGGAGCGATGATGTCTCCGTCTCAGTCCACATTTGCATATGACAAGGCCTCTTTTGTTGTTTGGTTAATTGCAAATGCTTTATTTGAGAAATGACACCAATGCAGCGCATGCATCAAGAGCACATTACCAGCTCTTTCTCCCCTGAGGTGTCCTCTCTGGCCTCGAGTGCAGGATTTAAAGAAAGGTGCCAACGTTTAAGGTGCTAAAGGTCCTGGAAGATAAATGCGGTGGGCTTTGAGATGGGGGTTGTCACCTCAAGGATACGTATGGATTTCTTTGCAGTCTTAGAAGCATTTTTGAGCATTGTTGCTCAATCTATAATGCAGCAAAAGTTGCAATGCAGAGAGCTTCTAGTTCACATTAAAACGTATCTCTGTTAATGTGTAAAAAGAGTTGATATGTTCCTAAAACCCATTCTTGAACAACTATAAACAGGTGTGCAGCGTTTTGGTGCCAGACTTCGCTCGCTTTTTTATCAGGTACCTGCAGGATCACAGACCTACTGCAGACGAGCACCTCTCTTTATTCTAACCCGAGGCTGTCTTTGCCTGTATTCAGGCAGACATTAACCCTGCGTGCAGAAACGCAGCTCTCCATGACCACTGTGTCGATGCAACATGGTGCCGATGGACTGTACTCTCGCAGAAGAAGAAAATCCAGCTGCTAGAACAGTAACAAACCAGTCCAGTTTATTCCAGCTCACAGCGTCTTCAATGAGCTCTTCTCAGAGAGAGGGGGAACATGCGAAAACAGCTTGAAATGACCCTTCTTCCTGTTGTACATATGCAAATATACTGTATATGCTGTAGAGCTTAAAGTATAACTAAAAGAAGACAGTAAATAATTTGACAAAAGTCAAACCCGCTTCACAGGACCGGCCTAAAGAGGCTGACTCTGTCTGGCTAGCTGACAGAGTGGCTGGCTAACTGGAGGCCAATTTGTTGGCTGTTTAGCTTGTAGGTATACTGAGTAGGCAGCTGCTTGGTTTCCTGGCTGGCTGACTGTTTCACTGGCTGCTGGGTTACTGAGTGGGCGGCTGGCTACTTGCCTGCCTGACTGGCTGGCTGTGTGCCTGCTTGGAAAGCTGGCAGTCTTACCCGTGTCCCAAGCCAAGCCCCTGCGCCCCACCAGATCTTAATTGGGTTAAGTTTGCCCGCCACAGATAACATTTCCTCTTTCTTCTGAGAGTATGGAAACAAACAAAAAAACCATGGTCTGGCACTAATGACGCTCCTTAACGGGGCTTTTTCTGTTTAGGTAGAGGGAAATTAGGAAGAAGGGGGGGGGTTCCCTGCAGAGGCTGATCAGCGAGGGAAACACGGCATTGTTAGAAACGAAGCACTCAATGAGAGCGGAGAGGACGCAGAAAGAAAAGAAAATGGAAGAAAGTCAATTTGGTTTGCATTTTAGTGCTGCCACTGTTTCTTTTTAACACTCCCCCATGACTGAAGGCACAAGAGACGGAGACATGTCATTGTATGTATGCATGCAGATTACACACACACACACACACACACAGTTACTTTTTGTCCAAAACAAAAACAAAGAAATGCTTCCACTTTCAGCTGAAATTCAGCAGACAAACAGTTTACAGGTCTGCACAGTTCACAATAATGTTCTTCTTCTGCAGGA
The DNA here is from genome assembly GCF_056152115.1 of Neolamprologus brichardi. Lineage (NCBI taxonomy): Eukaryota > Metazoa > Chordata > Actinopteri > Cichliformes > Cichlidae > Neolamprologus > Neolamprologus brichardi. Next base: position 838,163 of record NC_142110.1, on the reverse strand, counting down.
ACATAATGCAATATAACTCGAAAAGCACGAGAATATTCTGTAAAAATACATCATTTCATTATTTCCAATATATATGAAATTATATATATGGGAAATATAAAGGGGTGTATTCATATAAGACACCACTGGGTTGTATTTATATAATAAAACACAACTTGTTAGAAAACTGTGTAAACAACTGCACTATGGAGCCGTCCGGGCCCCACTGTGACGTCTCCACAGCTCCATATTCTCCTGAACATAGATGTTGTCACTCTAAAAACTTCAGCATCGGCCATTGTTCAGAGGAGAAGGATTGAAATCCTAAAGCTTTTGCCACGAAGTCTCGTCTTTTTCAAACGGTTGCCTCTGTGTAATCTTTGAACCTCTGAGCTTCTTTACTGTCATTGAAATGGTGGTAAAAACTACAGACGGCACGATACCACTTTTTATGTCTGATACGATACCATAAATTTGGATATCTGCCGATACCGATATGAATCCGATAGTGTTTTTCAATCAATAAAACAGTTTTTTTTATATCTTGCTGCATTTTGTATAAGTTCATACTCAAGTTTAAAAACAACAACACTAAAGCTATTCTGTTATACCTGTATGCAAAAAAAATAGTTCAGTTTAGCAATACTGATCAATCTAATAAACTTAAACCTGCTCCATCCTCCCTATTCTGCTATTTTAAAGAGTAAGCAACCTAACTGATAGGGTTCCAACTCCCAGCAACAAAAAATAAATAAATAAAAAAAAGGGAATCCCCCCCCCCACCCCCACCCTCCACCTCATGATGCTTAATCGACATAATCAACCTTAATTTGATGCAGTGTGGAAAAAAAATTCACAGAAATCAATTATTTTTCTACAATAATTAAATAGATTCAACATCTTTCTTCTACAGAACTGCACAGATGGTTCCCAAAGGAAAAAGTAGTATAGCTTACTAGGGTATATCAGACTTAACAGTTACTATATACAGTAATGGACTTCTATACATTTTACATCAGATTAAAACTTTGGGTGAAAGATTCAGATAATTATTAAATAATTAAAAGCTCGACATTTTAAATGAAAATTAGAAAGAAAAGTATGTCTTTGTGCCCCCTTTCCCCTGTTCATGCCCTATCGGCCCCCCTGGCTAAACTTTGCTAGATCCGCCCCTGCACAGTTACGTCAGCTGTAGAAAAAGATCCTGGTGTAGAAATAATATTAAATAAATTCTAACAACAGCTTATCAAGCTTAAACGTGCTGCTGTTGTTCAGCTGCTGGTTTCCTCTTTCTGGTGCAAAGTGAGACAAAAACAAAGAAGAGAGACGATCAGCTGATCATTGATCAGTTTCATGATTGAAGTAGCAGCAGGAGAGAGAGAGAGAGAGGCAGTCGCTCCATATATTGGTTGTTAAGCTTAACGCTGGAATGCTTTACAAACATTCAGAGATGAACTTACACACTTGCTTTACTTCTCTCTAGGAAAACTTCCTCGGAGATGAAATGCTGGGTTGGTAGAGAGGCTACAAATGTTCAACCAGACCGCAGACAGGTCCCGCACGCCACAGCCGCTCTATCACGTGACCACACTGCTCCGACATGCTAACGTTATGAGGCGAGTTACTGCGTGTCGCGAGTTTTGTGAGGCGCTTTCCTGATATTTAATGGATGGATTACATTTTTTATTTCCCTCCGATACCCGATCCAGTAATTTAGGTCAGTATCGGACTGATACCGGTAGTAATATCGGATCGCTCCATCTCTAGTAGAAACGGACACGATCATCTACTCGTGTCTCCAACCCAGCAGTGGCAGCAGCCGCTCAACGCACAAGGTCGTAAAAATCAAGAAGTGCAGGAAGGTTTGGGGCAGTCGTCCACCCCCCACCCCCCTCTGTGAGCACTCCTGTATAATTAAAGTTATTATACTTTATAATTAAAGACGACACAGTTACAGCCTTTAATGTGCACTCTGTCAAATGACCAGCACGGGGCGACCTCTGGTTGCTAGAAGAAGGTATGAAGAAAAAACGGCTCCATTAATCATTTTATTTATGATCAGAATACCCCCCCCCCCCCCCCCCCCAAATTAATTTATGGTTCACTTTCCATTTGAAGTCGTTTAATACAGCATTGTGCTCGTTTCATACACTGTATAATAATAAATAATAAAGCTCTATTTCCTGAATTGAATCCTTTGTGATTCTCAGTGAGCTCCACCACATGTTCATTACACTCATGTTGAAAATGCTCAACTCAGGCTGTTAAATAGACACTAGTGTGTGACGCAGCAGCTACCTGCATCTGTTTTCAACTCATACTTTCACTCTTCCAGGTGGAGAACCACATCGTAGTCGTGATATTTTAAAGAAGACAAAAATATTAAAGATACTGAGATTTTAGAAAATGTGCTCACTCTTCTGTTAGTCTGCTGATTATTACTCTATAACTGACATTAAGTTAGGTACAGTGGCATAAAGTGTACGGCAGCAGAGAGGTAGCTCTGATGAATGTAAGAAATGTTTTAGAGGAGGCCTGAAGGACGGGGAGGGAGAACACACAGGTGTGTTTGTGTGTATATAAATATGTCCTGTTGCTCATCTATAATATAGTCTGTAATCTATAAGCCTGTGGCCCACTGCCTCCTCTCTCTGTCTCTGCTCTGCTGTGAAGTGCACGTCTTTGCTGCTCGGCACTTCCTGTGCTGAGAGCTGTGGGCAAATGTCATGACATGTGGATGGCACGGAGCTGCAGTGACCTGCTGAACTTCACTGTCTGCTCATACATGAAAATGTTAACCACACTGTAATAAGACAGCAAAGAAGCGTCTGTCTATTGATCTATTTTCTTAACTCTATCGATTTCAGGGCGGTGAGATGCTGCACGCACCCCGCACAGGTTCCCAGTTCATCGTGTTTTCTGCAGTGTTATAGAAATTTGAATCGTGCATTAAACAGAAACAGACTTTGGGACTTGTTATTCTTTTTTTCAGCTCAGTGTTTCTCCTCGACCACTTTCAGTGACACCACGTAGAGTTAAGAGCGAGAACAACCTGAAACTGTGTGTTTACAGCTGATTCATATACCGGCCTCATTGTTTGATACTTTGCTCATGTTTACTGTGAGCATCAACCAACACAGAGGTGTATAAATGACAGAAGAATAAAGAGATAAAAATTTAAGGCAGCAAGTTCACCATCACTCCTGTGTTTCCTCTCCTTGTCGAGCTCCATATAAACTCTGGAGCCTGGGTGTAGATTAACAGGCTAAACAAATATTAAAGTAATGTTGATCTTTCTGCTGTTTCACACTGAATATTTAATGAGGAGTAACCACAGGCTAAAGGTGCTGCCTTGTTTTCACCTTCCAGTTGGATAATGAATGCAGCCTACACACACACACACACACACACACACACACACACATACGCACACATGCACACACACGCAGACACACGCACACACACACGCCTCGTGCCTATGGTACGACAGCTTTTCTCCGTGCCCCTGGTACACTGCGCAGAAAGACCTTGCCACACACACACACATACGCACACACACGCACACACCACATGCTATCGCCCCCTGTCAGCTCACACAATTACAAACACACACACGTGTGTGCAGCTCATGCAGCCACTTCAGTTACACTGAAGTAATGCAGAAACATTCTGTCCGTGCCACGACTGAGCCGATCTGCATAAAAATCACTTTAGACAGCAGAGTGCACATACACACACACACACACACACACACACACACACACACACGCACCGCACACACACACACACACACACACACACACACACACACACACTGTGCACGCGTGCATGCACGTGCACTTTTTACCTTTGGCATTGTGCACCCAGCGCACATTAAGTTGAGACAAAAGAACACGGCTCAGTATTAGTATTTAAATCAGTTATGTGTCTAATTATTCCTATAAAAATAGACGCTATCTAGGGCAAAAGCAACGAGATGGAACACTGTTGTCTGCAGAGGGGAGACCTAGTAGAGCTGGCGAGAGTTCAACGCGGCAGAAGACAGGCAGCGAGTGAGACGGGAGGCTGAGAATGATAAAGGAAGAGAGAGTGTGCTTTAGGCCACATAAATACAACATGAACTCGATCCACTAGTGGCAGGCTAGCAAGCAGCTCAACGATCCCGTGTTCGGGAGCAAGAGTGTGGAGGATGGGGCGCTCCTCACCTCGGCAGTCTTTGACTCCTGTGAGACGCAGAGTGGTGCACGGGACACGAGTGTGTGAGAGCTCGACACAAAGGGCGGGTTCACGCTGACGTGGAGACGGCGCCGTCAGCCTTTAGCAACGCCTGCACTTAACTAATTGTCATTTTTGCTACGGATGTATGAAATGTGAGAAAACGAGTGGATTAGAGAGAATTTTGGGTTCCACCAACTCTGTGGCATCAACAAACTCATTGAACTATTAGTTTGGGATAATTTTGGGAAGCTGAATCTGACAGCCCGATAAGCACTTGGTTTAAAAATTATAATCAGCCATGCTACCCTCCAGCTGCAACCTAAAGCCAACTTTCAGCAATCCCTGATTTCCCAGTGGATTCATCCACGTGTTGGATGTGACATGGATGGCCTTCCTGACACCACTTATCCAGACTTGGGATTGGTACTTGGAGTGCTTCTGATGCCCTGAGGTTGGGTTCATGTCTCCACCCAGTCTAAAACTGGGATTTGGGCTTAGCAAACCACTGGGTGATGGATGGTGGCTACATCCATCTTTTATGTACAGTGTATGTGACAAATGCAGAAGGCAAACCTGACTCTGAGAACATGTGAGGTCATGGAGCTGTAAAGACTGTTGACTGGCTTTGATTTGAACCTGTGAGCCTACAAGGTCGAGGAAACACAGTTATCGTCTCTTTTGTTGCAGCACCGTTACAGACATTTCTCTCTTTAATTAACCCCGTAATGCCCTTTGTATCATATTTGCTACATGAGTGTCTGAGACCTCTGTCTCTTCAACATGATCAATACTTGCCATAATTTGGACAAAACTCTTTTTTTTTTGTCTAAACATTGTTGTTATCAAAAAGTTGCCAAAAACGCCCAATCTATCTAAATATTAGGGGTGCAACGATACTCGTATCGATACTGAACCGTTCCATACAGTGCTTTCGGTTCGCATATGTATGAACAATACAAAATTTTTAATTTATTTTATCAACTTTCCTTCTGACGGTGCTGTCTGTGTTGAGCGCTCAGTGGATCTGCACTCGACAGTGCAGCCTAGGCGGAGTAGTCGAACGCAGATTCACTGAGCACAGGGCAAGCTAGCAGACAGAAGCTAAGCTCTTTGCAACATGGCAAATTGAACCTCCCCCACCCTCATTCAGATCTGGCGTTTGGAACTATTTTGGTTTTCATGTGACGTATGACCCTGAAGGTAAGCGCGTCATGGACTAAAGTAAAACAGTATGTTGGATGTGCCAGCAATGCTCAATTACATTGGTAGGAACTAGTGTGTTAGCGCAGTTAGCTCGTTAACGTGTTGGCCGTCCAGCCCCAAGCACGGGCGATCCGCGGTAGCTCGTTAACGGAGATTTGCCGTGTTGTGGCGTTAACGTCATTTCAGATTAACGCTGACAGCACTAGTGGGAACACAACGAATATGACTGCACATTTACTCCGACATCATCCTCGTGCATAGACAAGTGGAAGCAGACAAAAACAACAAGCAGCATGCTACAAACTTTAGCCGAGTCATTTAGACAGCCGTTAGCACATGATTCTCCTTATGGGGACCTGATATGTTTAATATGCTGCTGAGAATATAGCCCAGAAGAAGCGTATAGTAGAGCTTTTATTTTGGAAAGAGCCATTTCTCTGTGATAAACTCTCAATCAGATACAGGGCTAAATCGCTAGCCCGGGGACGTCGGGCTAGCGATTTACCCTGTATCTGATTGAGGATTGAGAGGATTGAGTTTATTACAGAGAAATGTCTCTTTCCAAAATAAAAGCTTTCCAGTCGGGCTACCAAAATCTATCTCTGCCCTGCCCGTCGGGCTATCGTAGGAAGGAAAACTATATGTCAATGCTTTTGCATTCTTTCGGAAATGTAGCTGGGTAATTATGTCATTGGCATCGAGCCACTGTCAATATGTGACATATTGAAATCGTGTTTGAATTTACTCTTGTTTTAACTGTGTATAGAGAGCGACAGCACTGATTGGTGAGTGATGATAATTTGCGCACCAATTCCTCTGACATCATCTTATCAATCGTTAGCTTACTATGCAAACATGACAAGTGAAATCTCCCGCAGCTTAAACATGTGAGAGGTTGATCGCGCAGAGAATCGCTGAGCGTTATGTGAGTGCGTGTGTAAAAGCAGCAGGATATATATTTTAGTTCTGCTGAGCCAAATAAGACAGGTCAGCGTGAAGAAGTGACAGCCAAAGAAAAGCTTACCACAAAACGGAAAAGTTATGACAAATCAGACTATAAGGCAAAAAGAAAGTGCAGCTTTATGGTTTCATGGACAAAAGAATTTCTGTGGCTGCAATATGACGAGCTAAATAACCAGGGCTGCACATAAGTGGTCCGCAGGTGCGCATTCGCTGTCAAAATAAAAACCCGCACAAGATAAGAAGTTGCAACGCGTGTTTGCGTACATAAGATTTTCAGGAGGAGGACAGACATTTGTTTAGAACTCTTAAAGATGTCGAAGAAGCTCCTTTAAGCAATTACTGTGATGTTCCTCCACCTCCAAAGAAATGTCAGAAGGAGTCCAAACCACAAAAGAAGCACGTATTCTCGGAAAAGTGGTTGCAGGAGGTGAGCTGGCTTCAAACAAATGATGAACGCACAGAGATGTGGTGCAGAATGTGCCGTGAAAATTTAATAAGTGACAAATTAAAAAAGCATGAACATTTTTTTTTGTATCGAAAAAATATCGAACCGTGACACCAAAGTATCGAACCGAACCGTGAATTTTGTGTATCGTTGCACCCCTACTAAATATATAATAATATATTAAAAAGATATCATACATGATGCAGCAAAAACATTTTGTGGATTTGGCTATGAGGGTTAATGAACAAAAATGGCTGCTCTTCTATGGGCTGGGTGTTACAGGGATGACCTTTAACACTCTACCAATAACACGTCCATTATTCGTTACATACATGAGTGTTGAGGTAATCCAAAGTTCATCCTGAACACAGTCATCGTAACAGAATACAGGCCAGTTGCATATTGCATATATTTTCATTTTGTATTTTCAAGTCAGAACAAATGTAATCTGATTGTTTATCCTGACTGAATGATAAATGTCTGTTTCCTCATTATGTGATGAACACACCTCCTGCCCCACACTAACTTATATAGCCTGTGTAAAGTCAGATGGTATACTCGCTGTGCCTCACTGGCACCCCGACGTCCCCCTCTCCTCCCCCATTTAGGTTTGGCTGCGTGAGATGATTCATGTTTGTATATCGAGGAGCTTCTCTACGGTCTGACTGGCATTTGCTTTACATTTGTTGAAATCTGGGTCCTTTCTCACTCATATTAACATAATTTGACTGCACTTTGTGTAAAACGACACTGATTCCTTCCTGGACTTGTTCCTCACACCTTTTGGACTGAGCGGTGGATTTGTTTCTCTGTGCTCGGATGTTGTTGTTTTTGAATTTTTTCCTTTGTCTTGTGATTTTATGTCTTTTTGAACTTTAAATCTTATAAATAAACACTAAAAAAGAGGAATATGCAGTGTACCTGTACTTTACAGCAATATCACAGGCCAACTGCTTTAACCCTTTCATGCATGAATTATGAAAACATCAATTTTTCTGAACTTCATTGTTTTAAAGATGTATTTTTTTTACACTTAGGTGGACAACATATGTTCTGACTTATGAATTTGACAGACGAGTCAATAATACACACTGTGTGTTGTGTTCGTGTGGAAGTATATCATCAACACTGACACAAATACAAGACGACGGCTTTGCATGTGTCCACCGTAGTGACCATCGTGCATGAAAGGGTTAAGTTTATAAACTTGGACTGTCCAGCCGGTGGCGCACGCTGTGATGACAGCTGCCGACGTAGCGTCTTTGTCACACAGACGGACCGCTGTGAGGACTGAACTGACTCGAGTGCAGAAAGTGAAGGAGGTTCATATAAAACTACAAAATCAGAACGACAGCAGCGTAAATCTCATTTTGTCGAGTTAATAACTTGAATATCAGACGTGTTAAATGTTTCTGAGAAATGTAACTGGTGTTGATGACGTCGTATTAACCAAAGTGCAGACTCATCCCGTTAATGTTTCTATTTTTCCACGCAGGCCACTCAGATGCTCAGGTTCACATCAATGAGGAAATCTTTGCACTGCTGAGAAGCTCTGAAGCAGCACGACAACAAACATGTACAGTTGTCCTTTTTCCGCCGTCAAACCCACAAACCTCACACAGACACCGATTAGTTTAAATGCATCAAAAGTGCGTTTTTCTTGTTGTTTCACAGACACAATGTAACCACGGTAACGTATACAGAGTGCATTTATAAAAAAATGCACATAATCCTGCATTTCTGTGTCATAATCTCCGCGCTCGCACATTCCACACGGCTGTGAAAGCGGCTGCTGCTGAGGTATGAAATCTTTTAGCCAAATCCACATTTTGTGGCTGTAATTCTACATCTGCCCCCAGTTTATTCCATTGATGTGCTGTCTGTATCAATTCCCACCGCACGCCTGTTGGCCGACTTATTCAGTGGCTGCTACTTGATGTTCTCTTGTTGTGTATATAAAAAAGCCAAATCCGTGTGGAGATGACAGAGGGTGTAATCGCTGGCTATGTGAATCAACAATACGACTCTTAGAAGCTATTCAGAGTGGGGCCTGTCCTTGACCCTTAAGGAGCTTGTAATGTGGGCTTTTTTCCCACTCTTTGTATTTACCGGCAGAAACGAAGAGGGGGGACGGGGGTGGAAGGAGGACCGACCGCTGAGCGAGGGCTTTTGCCCCTCCGTGCCAGCAGCCGTCACCCTGGGGGAGCTTTCCGTGCACGCACACACACACGGGTCTCCTGGCGTGCACTCGTTTCATTTGGAGGGAAGGGTGAAGGTTGGAGGGTGAGGAAGAGGGAGACGAGGGAGGGTATGGAGTGCACAGAGATGAGAACTCCCCCCGCCCCAAACCCTTGCAAACCCCAGCGGGGGGTCAATCTTAAAGGCTGCCCTGTCTCTCCATGGGAGGACGGGGTGGGCTGGGGGGCAGGGAGGCTCAATCTGCGATCCTGCTGGTCAACACAGGGAGCGCCACGTTACCCAGCTATCCATGACAACCAGAGCGAGAGACGGGAGAGGGGAAGTCGGAGCGAGAGCGAGAACATGGAAAAGCTCAGCTGCGGTCAGAGAGCGCTCGGCTGGAGCACCGAGCCAAGAACAAAGCACCCAGTGATTTTCATTTTCCCTCTTTGTCTGCCGAACATTGTCCACAGACATGTCCCTCTTTTCTTCACTGCAAATAAAAGGAGCTCCACAGACACACAAACACAGACACACACACATTCACATCACTGCACACACTTGTGTGGCTAATTGAATTATGTCTTTACAGTAAGTCGAATGACTTATTTTCACCGTGCGAGCGCAGAAAGAGGCCATGATCCTGAACACAACCTTTTGTTTGTTGGAGGAAGCAGCTCAGCTGAATTTAAACCTGTGATGGAGATCCAACAGCAGACATTTAATTTCATAAAGTCTCCATTGGAAGAAAACGTGCTGCTCGGCCTAAACCGAGGAAGAAGCTGCTGTAAAGACATCAACACAGAGATAAATGTGAAAACATTTTATGGATGGATGAATCTGCTCATGCTTCTCTGTAGACTGAGAACTTCCAAACACGCCTGCACTGAGAGGCTCGATCACAGAAGATGTTCAAAATGAATTCAGCTGCAGAATCATGATGTCACATGGAGATGTCTACGAGAGTGATTACTTTATCGTCCCTGTAGGTGAAGTCAAAAACATCATCACTGCCCTCAGTTGGCTAACATTTTGGACACTGCTGCAAAGTGATGTCGTCACGGTCTTGTTTCCTGTCACCTTGATGACGTCACGCAACCACCGGCACTGATTAGCCCTCACGCTATTAGCCTCGGTTACTCGGTGCACTCTTCCGCGCTTCAATCCAGCTCCGTCTCCTCCCTCTCCACTCTCAGAGCCCCCGGTGTAGTTGTGCCGCTCGGCCACAGCTGGGCGCTGTTGCCTAACTCTCTCCACGCCTCCTCTCTCTCTCCCCGCAGCACAGCCTGCCTCTCTCCTGCCTCTCTGCCTCAGCCAACCCGGGCTGTGCCGAGCTGCTCCCTGCGGGATCAGAGCGCTCCCCCGCCGGGACCCTTCTCTCACATCCCCCTGCTGGGACGCGGCTACATTTCCAGCCAAGCACTGCCTGCCTTGGCTTTATTATGTGTGTCTGCGCCGCAGCCCCGCCAGCAGAGGCAGGCAGAGGAGGAGGAGGGAGACTGGTAGCCAGAGTCAGGACAAAGAAAAAGCAGGGAGACAGAGGCTAGCGAAGGGTTAGACTCATAGAAATACTGGGCTGCTGTTAACACCGCCGTTACTGGGAAATATTAACAGAAAGAAAGCGTGGGTTGTAAAAGCAGCATTCCCCGCGGGGTGGAGATGCAGGGGAAGAGCGCAATGCCCATGCCACCAGACCACCACTGCCTAGTGTAGACTATCAGGACGGAACGAAGGCTGCTCGGTTCCTGGAGGCAAACGCAGCGAAATAGTTTCGATAAAGTCAAACAAAGCCCGTCGAAGACGAAGCGAGCGCTGGGGAAGAAGCCTCGGTTCATTTCCAAAGCAATTTCCCAAACATTCTCACCACCTCCGGGCTCCGCGCGCCCGAAGCTTCCCGCTGTTACTTTTTCTCCCCTCTAAACAGCTCGGGACCTGCTCAGGTGTTTGCCTCGCGCGTGGGCGGCAGCTCGCGCCCTGGTCCGTCAGTGCGCTCGGGCTTCACCGGAGAAGGCGAAGCGAGAAGACGTTTAAAAAGCCGCTGTCGGCGTCGCGGCCACGACGGGAAGTTCTCCCCCCGTTTACGCTACAGGTTGCGCGAGCCCCGGCCACAGCGGAGGAAGAGCAGGCTCTCGCCTCGAAGCCCCCCCCACTCAGTCCCGGCGTGTTTGGACCAAGGGCCGCTTCGCTCTCAGAGACTGAAGCTGCCGCATTGCAACAGGCGGAGGAGCAGCGGCGGAGGACGGACAGCCGGACCGTGTCCGCCTGTAACGGAACACAAACCAACTCAAGAGCGAAGAGCGCAGCCCCGGAGCAGAGATGTCGCGACGCAAACAGGCCAAACCTCGCTCCGTGAAAGGTAAGAAAGTGTTTACGGGTACTTCATGTCCACGGGCGCTGTGGAGGAGAGGAGCCGTGACCGAGACGCCTTCTGTTGGATCGTTTAGTCCGCGTGTAGTTTCACGGCACAGGCTCGGTTTGGTTTTTAATTGCATGCAGCTGCTGCTACGGCACCGTTAGAGTGAATTTACCGGAACCTTCCCATCAGCTGAATGTGCTCCGACACAGTGTCAGGTCCACGCGATCGCTGCTCTGTTTCTGACAGTGGGAGGTTGTGATTGGCTTGATTAATAATATGTCATTTAAAAAATCCGCTTGTCCTGAGATGCTGCTTTGTATTAATAAATGTGACTGTTTGACCCAAATCACTTGGCCCCCACTCTGCGTGGGTCACTCGTGTTTATTTTCATTACTATAAAATTGACTCAAGCAATTTTTTTCTTGCACATTTTCTCTTCAAATGTTTAAAACTCCATAACAGAGATAAAGTCCGCGGTGGTGTGTTTGCGTTTGCACTGTTTCTGAATAACAGCAGGCTTTACTGAGGTATTGAAAATACTCAGGCACATGTGAAGCTGCAATTCAGGGTTTGATTTTCTAAAAGTTTGACAAAGTCTTTATTCTGTAAGATGGATTGAAAGAAAAAATCTTTCTTCATTTTGCACGAGGAGGCCTCAGTTTCCACATTATCATAAAAATGGTATTCATTGCTGTGCATGGGTGAGTGGGCATCGTGCATGGGGCATGTGGTGTCCTTGGCCTCCGTGTTTCCTTTATGGGACCCAGATGGGCAACGGGATGAGCTGACCATGTGGTCGCCACCCCCTCCCCCATCTCCACCACCATGCAGGCCTTTCCTTTCTGGGACTGTCTAGGAAGCGAGTGGGTTTCTGACAGTGATTCGGCCTGGGCGGTTAGTTTGATGAACAGCATCGACAGATTTCAGCCTCTCCTACAGGTTCCCAGGATGAGCCTGTTTCATCGGAGGCAGCGTGAGATTAATTTGTCGATAGCAGGAGGGCCACACAGGATGTCCTGACAGAACGGGTTGTTTCTGATAATGTGGGTGATATGTACAGGGAGGAAAATAAGCCTGCTGTTTGTCATAACATCCAGGGGAGCGGGGTTTACGTTTGGAAGACGAGGTGATCGTCACTGTCCTCCAGATATCTACTCTGAAGCCTCGATTTTCAGTTGACGCTTGCGGCCCGTCTCTGTCGCTGTTGAGGAATAACTACGCCTATCCAATAAAAATAATTAGATTTTGAATTTTATAAAGGAAGCTTTCCAAACGTGAAGCTGGGTTTGACGTGTGCTCTCTGCTGCAGAAAACACTGCGTGTCTATTTCTGCACCTCTGATTCCCAGCTTGTTCACAGATTGGATGATAACCATTAAAACAGTTTGGAGAGATTATTCTGGCGTTTTTCTAATAAATTTCCCGTCACTTGTTGATATTTCTTGTCTTATTACAGTAAATTGCGCTGCATCAATCACGCTGTGAAACGTGGTTGAATACGGCTGTGGTGTTGTTGATGCTCGGCACAGTTGGCCAGTCGTTGCATTCATCGTTGCATTGTGTGTGTGTGTTTGTATGCATCATGCACACGAAGGCTGCGTGTCGCTAAGGCAGCCTGGATAACCAGAGCTTAGCTTTAGTCGGGCAGCCAAGCGAAGCCGAGCAGAGCAAAGCTGAGGCTGACGACCACCACAAAGGTAACACGGCTCTTGTACTGTAGCTCGCATAAGCGCCGTGCGTTTGCGTACTCAGTCGTCTGTGTGTACATGCATGTTGCTATCTCCCCTCCACACCTTGCCCCACTGACAGCTTGGCACGACTGGGCATTGGGGGAAATGGAGAAAAGAGGAGGCGAAGGGTAAAAGGTAGAGGGAGGAAAGGTGTTTGGGGCCAGTGCAGCGGCACATAGCAGGTGAGCGGGCAAGAGGGAGGGAGCGATGGAGGCCAGGATGAGGTGAGCATCACCGGGGGGATTATCTGTGTTTTCATGTTCTTCTGTCTTTCACCTGCTCACCCAACTCTGACTGCTGGCTCTGACTGGGGTTACTGGCCAGCCAGGCATACCGAAACAGCAACAAGGACGAAACCCACCTCATCCATCTCCTGCCAGCCGCCTGGTGGCTGTGCCGGCCGATGGCTGATAAATCCATCTCTGGTTATCGTTTGTCAGAATTTATCTGAACAGGCAAATCCTGACGGTTACATTAACCAATGAGGTTCCTGTTTTTTTTCTGTTGACACTCTGACTGTTTCCTGCCTGCTGACATGTTGTCAACACGTGGCTCAGACTGTTGTAAATATAACCAGGAAATTAATTTTATTATTTTTTATTTGCCATTAAAATAATAAAAAAATATTGCCATAAATAAGATTTGCTCACAGCTTTGCGTTTCATCGTACTCTGTAATGACAGGACATGTTTGTCACATAATCAAACAGTAATATTGAAGACAACCAGTAAAACCAGTGCTGTGTTCCTCTCTCTGATGTAACTGTGCTCGTGCTGGACCAGCGTCGCCTTTAGAGCGATCAGGCCTCGTTAGAAGTGAGGGGACTCGACTAATTGCAGTTTGTTAATTGAACGCGGACTAATGGTGTGACGCCGTGAAGCTCGCGGGGTGAGAAAAAGGAGGAAGAAATGAAAGAGAGCAGCTTTGCTCTTATCAAAATATTATTTCAGTGGATTAATCCGTTTTTAATGTGCGTCTTTAGCGAGGCTGCAGAGATCTCCCTCTCTTCTTCTTCTGTGTCTGCTCCAGCAGCCTCGCTGTCCTATCTCTCTCCTCTTCCTCTCGCTCAGCTCTCAGCCCCTGGAGTCTCTCATGCATTATGTAGTGATGATTATTACTTAATTACACATTAATAAATCCGCTTCATTTGCAGGACATTAAACGGGAGTTGAGCGCATGTGACAGGGAGATGGAGGAGAGCGCGGAGATTGGAAGGGGTGGGGCAGGGGAGAGAAGTGGAGCACTTACTTCTGGTCTGTACGGAGCCTTGTTGCGGTTGGTCGAGCCAAAGCAGCGCTTTGACCGAGAGGGCGAGTGTTGGTGCGCCGAGCTAAGCTCTTCTAGGCTAATGACATCTTTTCCGCTCCATCTCCTCCTTCTCGGTTTCGTCTGCCTTTCTCCAGTGTGCGTGGAAACTGATCTCCCATCGAATAATTACTGCCTGTGTTCAGCTGACTGACATCATGTTGACGCTGTAGCTGGAAGTTATTGCTGGATCCTCCTCCTCTTTGGGCCGCCCCCTTCAGGGGTCGCCACAGTGGCTCATCTGCCTCCCCAGCAGCTCTGCATGTCCCCCGCTGCAGCTCTGCATGTCCCCCGCTGCAGCTCTGCATGTCCTCCCCAGCAGCTCTGCATGTCCTCCCCTGCAGCTCTGCATGTCCTCCACTGCAGCTCTGCATGTCCTCCCCAGCAGCTCTGCATGTCCCCCGCTGCAGCTCTGCATGTCCTCCCCAGCAGCTCTGCATGTCCTCCCCTGCAGCTCTGCATGTCCCCCACTGCAGCTCTGCAAGTCCCCCACTGCAGCTCTGCAAGTCCCCCACTGCAGCTCTGCATGTCCTCCCCAGCAGCTCTGCATGTCCTCCACTGCAGCTCTGCATGTCCTCCCCAGCAGCTCTGCATGTCCCCCACTGCAGCTCTGCATGTCCTCCACTGCAGCTCTGCATGTCCTCCCCAGCAGCTCTGCATGTCCCCCACTGCAGCTCTGCATGTCCCCCACTGCAGCTCTGCATGTCCTCCCCAGCAGCTCTGCATGTCCTCCCCAGCAGCTCTGCATGTCCCCCACTGCAGCTCTGTATGTCCCCCACTGCAGCTCTGTATGTCCCCCACTGCAGCTCTGCATGTCCTCCCCAGCAGCTCTGCATGTCCCCCACTGCAGCTCTGCATGTCCTCCCCAGCAGCTCTGCATGTCCTCCCCAGCAGCTCTGCATGTCCCCCACTGCAGCTCTGCATGTCCTCCCCAGCAGCTCTGCGTGTCCTCCCCAGCAGCTCTGCATGTCCCCCACTGCAGCTCTGTATGTCCCCCACTGCAGCTCTGCATGTCCTCCCCAGCAGCTCTGCATGTCCTCCCCAGCAGCTCTGCCTGTCCCCCACTGCAGCTCTGCATGTCCTCCCCAGCAGCTCTGCATGTCCCCCACTGCAGCTCTGTATGTCCCCCACTGCAGCTCTGTATGTCCCCCACTGCAGCTCTGCATGTCCTCCACTGCAGCTCTGCATGTCCGGTCCATCCACTGTCCCTCTGCACGTGTCCTCAGCCTCGCCTTCCCAGCATCTTTGAGTCCACCACCTCCAGCTCTCTTCTTGTGAGCGCTGCTTCCTCCCGACCGTATATCGCAGCAGGTCTCATTCAATGAAGATAAAATGTTCATCACAGTTTTCCCCGACACTGCAATTACTTTAATGTAACACGAAGAAATGCTGCAAATCCTCCCACCGGAGAGTCTTGGTGCAGGAAACACTCGGCGTTTGTGCTCAGAAACACGACTTAAATAATTCATCATCAGAATGGCTTCACATCATGTTGATTGACTAATCACAGAACGGACTAATGATACGTCTTCTTCAATCACGCTAGTAGGGGATGCATAATAATCCCTGTAAGTACATGGCTTAAGTGTAACACGAAACTCTGGGATGGTAATTATTCATTGCCTGGAGTTAAAGTTATTGTCAATTAACTGCTCAAGACTTGAAATTAGCAGCTGCCAACCCGCCGATTTGTGAGTGGAAATGTCACCGAGTCACGAGGCGGTGAGCTCGTTTTTGATCGTCCTGCTCCCACAAAGGCAAAACGAAAGCGCCAACAAACAGCAGGTCATGTGATCTAACTACCTGCCTCACCTTTGACCCTCGTTGTGTTTCTCTCAAACCTTTAAAAACATTTCCTCTGATATCAAAATGAACCGTGAATATTTGTCAAGTAGAAATCCCGTTTTTCCGACAGCGCTGTTCACCGACATCACGCACTTTGGTTAAAGCATCGTCTCAATATCTGCGGCTCTGTCAGTATGAAGGATTGTGTGCTGTGTGTTTAATGCAGTGCAGTTATTTTCTCATTTCTCATCCACTCTCACTTTCCCGTCTATTTTTCTTTCTGCTCGTCCCATCTGGCTTTGACATTACAGCATTTTACTCTTTGGCAAAGCTGCAGACTTTCATGAGGCGACTGGCTCTCGTAAAATTCAGACACCCTGCACATGTGACCTGAAAACAACCGTGTTTTTGAGCTTTGGTATTAGATCTGCTTTGTTTGTTTGTTAACGCTGTTTCTAACAGTACCAAATAGTCCAATCAGCGCGTACAGCCACACTGAGTTACTCCTGTATGAAAGCCCGTCGCGGCTTTGCATTAAGGCTTGCTGAACCATTAAATAGCTTTCAGAAAGCTTTGTTAAAAATTCCATTGACGGCTCGGCGGGGGGTGGATTTGAGTTTTTGGTGGTTGTTTTTTTTTTTTAATGGGACAAAACAAGCTAATGTAATTGGTGATTGGTGGAGCCCAGCAGTAGCACGCATTGAATGTAATGGGCTCATGTTGATTTGCACTCAATTAGAATCAAATTACAACACAATTGAAAGCTCAGGATATAAACAAACAGAATATCCCTTTTTGGTTCCACACAGAACAAAGTGCAGGTTTAAATAATGAAGAGTACTGAGTACATCTTACATGTGACTGTAACCTGTAGCGTTACTGTAACTAAACGTGGTTATTTAAACATAAATGTAGTCTAAGACGCTCGAGCTTGTGTTGATGTCCTACGAGTGAACCTCGATCTGTTTGTGTTGGTCTGGCTTACATCAGTAAATACGGGGACGTCTGCACATGACGTGATCTTCCACGATGGTTTGATGAGGAGCTGAAAGATGTTTCCTTTCCTTTGCTTCCTTGTCTTAAATGGAAACTACATAACAGCTGCTTCAGTGCCAGAATCAGTGCATCCTTACCAGAGATGGGCAGTAACGTGTTACTGTAATCCGATTACTTTTTTCAAGTAACGAGTAAAGTAAGGGATTACTATAGCAAAAACGGTAATTAGATTACTGTTACTTTCCCGTTCGTGACAACAGCTGTGTGCAGATCAACAATGGATCATATATCGAGTGCAGAGAGAGTATGAGCGTGCAGCGTTTAAAGCGTGGAAGTACTGACCTTACTTTGAGTTTGATTCCATAAAAAGTGACAAAAACATTAGTGTCCGTTGTGCGTGGGAAGAAAACTTCTTTTTACAGCGAAAAAACCCCTAAACTTCCAAACAAGCACCGAGTAGCTACGACGTAATGGGAAACTCACAGAGAAACTCGCGGATTCTTCCACTGACCGCTGCACACCTGCACCAGGGTAACCCTCCGCCTACCCCACTCCTGCTTTACAGGTGAAAATAGAGCAACAGGACCGCTAGTCTTTGACTTTATTTATTTTCTGCTGTGTTTTACTTGCATCTATTTGAAAGACTGAGTGTAAACACACAAAATATTTTATTTTATGTGCTGGAATGTGCAGAAAATAGGTTTAAATATTAAACTAATTTCTTCCAGTCAGAGAATGTTGCAGATAATTAAATGTTTGCTTGATGCATAAAGTTAAAAGATTAAAACTAATAAAACAAGTTTTAAAAAGAGACTTTTCCATTTGATTACATTTTGTATGATGATTATGCAGAAAAAGTAGAATTGGGCTGAAAGATCTATCACTTTATCACCTATTCAGGTTGTAAATCGTGTTTTTAAAAAGTAACTAAGTAATTAATTACTTTTGAAAATAAGTAATCAGTAGAGTAACCGGATTACTTTTTGGGGGAAGTAATCAGTAATTAGTTACTGATTACTTTTTTCAAGTAACTTGACCAACACTGATCCTTACACTCTGGATATAATAGAACCTCTACAACAGTTTTAAAGTTTGCTCTTTATCTTCATCATGTTGAATGTTTTATTATTTTAGCTCCGTGTGTCTGTTTTCACGGTTCATGACACGTCTGTCCTTAAGCTGTTCTAGTGATGAAGGACTTCATAAGTCACAGAGTAGAGGAAGCGCTCCTCATCAGGCTGAGCGGGAAATTTGTGTTTTGTTTGAAATAATGAGAGAAGGTCATGTCATCCGGTAGGCTTGGTTAGGTTTTTATTGTGTGTGTGTCTAGAAAGGGTGAAGTCCCTCAGCGAGGTGTGTGTATGCCAGCGACAACTCCTTATCAGCGACCAGCCTGGTGTGTGTGTGTGTGAAAGGGGCGTCATGGGCCAGGACTGTGCCATTGTAGCGGCTTAGCTAGCCTCGTTTATCAGCTGCAAACTCACTGGACCTTAACACACACACACGCCTCTGGAGACGCACACACGTGCTTGTGTGTGTGTCACAGTGTAGAGCTCGGTGCATGCCTGTGCCCTCAGCTTTTAAGAAGAGAAAGATGATGCTGTGTGACTGCACACACACACACACACACACACACACACACAGCTTGCCAAGCCTGTACCCCCCCACCACGAGATGGTCTCAGAGGACTTGGGCCCTTCTAAGTTTCCTACAGTGTGTGCATGTGTGTGTTTAAGCTTGTGTTTCAGTCTCTTATAGGCTCGTTCTTTGTTTCTCTGAAGGCTCTGGGGTGTTGGACTAGTCTTTGTATTGTCGTTTGTGTTAGTTGGAGCTTATCGGATCCTCAGGTGTTGCAGTAATTCAGCGATCCGTCCGTATGTCCGTTATCTTCCATGATGTCTGTGAGGCGCTGCGAGGTCCCGGCGTAAGAACAAGAACGCCAACAAACAGAAACGCACTCTGTGTGTTCGAGCCTCCTCGTCTTCCCTTTAGCCTCCTTCCCTTCTTCGGCTCCTTTGCCTTCTAACAGCCTCCCTCCCTCAGTGATCTCACCCTGCTTCATACTTCTGTACATTAAACATTAGTGGTGGGGGCAATTAGCAGCGCCCCTCTGCACACCTGGTTGATGCATAATATATTTATTGGGCAGGCCTCCCCCTCTATCTGACACACACACATGCACATGCACACACACACACACATGCACATGCACACACACACACACATGCACATGCACATGCACACACACATGCACATGCACATGCACACACGAGTTGTAGGACAGGTTAAAGGTAAAAGGTCAAATCTTTTTCTTGCCAGTCTGAGATCGCTCCTATTCTTTAATGTGCGTTACTTTAACACATGCACCTTTCTCTCTTGTTTTTGATGATTGATATCTTTAGCCGGCTTGGCGTTTGTCTGCGTGCACACACACACACGCAGCCTGGACCCAGACTAATGTGCATTGTCCTCGGAGCACGCAGCCTTCAACAGAACAAGCTGCTTGTGTTGTGTTCCTTTTTTATTAAACACTCTGCCAGGTCTTTGTAGCGCTCGCTGCTATAGGCCTACCAATGGTTCTTTTTAGTGTCGGAGTCTTCAGTTGGTTTTTCCAACTCCTTTCTATTCACCTCCCAGTCAAAAGGCACGGGCGCCCTGCTGGGACTTACAATGGAGCGAGTGAGAGCAGGAGAAAGAGGCTGAAGGAGACTCCACACTGACAAATACACTGAACAAACATTTTCAAGGGAAATTTTTCTTTTTTGCTCCTTGTTTTGCAGTTTAACATTATAATAATAGTTCAGGCTAATTTTCTCATCTGGTTTAAATAAATCAGCACTTTATATAAATACAAGCTTGAATCAGACGGACTGAAAATCTGAATCCAGACTCGGAGCAAAGCTTTGCTGCTCGAGCTGCTCGAGCTGCTCTGTGTGAGTCATGAGTGAAGCAGAGAAAGTGATGAAGAATAAGAGACTGTTGGTGAGAGCAGCTCAACCTGCAGCCCTGCTTCCTGCCATAGACTCAGCTGATAAGAGATCAAAGTCCTCTCCTCCTCTCCTCTCCTCTCCTCCTCTCCTCTCCTCTCCTCTCCTCCTCTCCTCTCCCCTCCTCCTCTCCTCTCATCTCCTCCTCTCCTCTCCTCCTCTCCTCTCCTCTCCTCCCCTCCTCTCCTCTCCTCTCCTCCTTTCCTTTCCTCTCCTCTCCTCCTCCTTTCCTTTCCTCTCCTCTCCTCTCTTCCTCTCCTCTCCTCTCCTCTCTTCCTCTCCTCTCCTCTCCTCTCCTCCCCTCCTCTCCTCTCCTCTCCTCCTTTCCTTTCCTCTCCTCTCCTCCTCCTTTCCTTTCCTCTCCTCTCCTCTCCTCTCTTCCTCTCCTCTCCTCTCCTCTCTTCCTCTCCTCTCCTCTCCTCCCCTCCTCTCCTCTCCTCTCCTCCTTTCCTTTCCTCTCCTCTCCTCCTCCTTTCCTTTCCTCTCCTCTCCTCTCCTCTCTTCCTCTCCTCTCCTCTCCTCCTTTCCTTTCCTCTCCTCTCCTCCTCCTTTCCTTTCCTCTCCTCTCCTCTCCTCTCTTCCTCTCCTCTCCTCTCCTCTCTTCCTCTCCTCTCCTCTCCTCCTTTCCTCTCCTTTCCTCTCCTCTCCTCTCCTCTCCTCTCCTCCTCCTTTCCTTTCCTCTCCTCTCCTCCCCTCTCCTCCTCTCCTCTCTTCTCCTCTCTTCCTCTCCTCTCCTCTCTTCCTCTCCTCCTTTCCTCTCCTTTCCTTTCCTCCCCTCTCCTCTGCTCTCCTCCTCTCCTTTCCTTTCCTCTCCTCTCCTCTCCTCTCCTCTCCTCCTCTCCTCTCCTCTCCTCTCCTTTCCTTTCCTTTCCTTTCCTTTCCTCTCCTCTCCTCTCCTCCTCCTTTCCTTTCCTCTCCTCTCCTCCTCTCCTCTCTTCTCCTCTCTTCCTCTCCTCTCCTCTCTTCCTCTCCTCTCCTCCTCTCCTCTCCTTTCCTTTCCTCCCCTCTCCTCTGCTCTCCTCCTCTCCTTTCCTTTCCTTTCCTCTCCTCTCCTCTCTTCCTCTCCTCCTCTCCTCTCCTCTCCTCTCCTCTCCTTTCCTTTCCTTTCCTTTCCTTTCCTTTCCTTTCCTCTCCTCTCCTCTCCTCTCTTCCTCTCCTCCTCTCCTCTCCTCTCCTCTCCTTTCCTTTCCTTTCCTTTCCTTTCCTTTCCTTTCCTTTCCTCCCCTCTCCTCTCCTCTCCTGTCCTCCCCTCCCCTCCTCCCCTCCCCTCCTCTCCTCTCGAACATTAAAAAGTAAAATAATTACATTTGTGGATAATTTTCTCTGAATGTCTGTAAATATATTTCTTGTTTCTCGGTTTCTTTCTAAGCCCCTCAGTTGAGTCCAGCAGAGAACAACAACAGTTTCAGCTGAAACACGGCTGCAGCCTTGTGCTTTAATTCACTTCAGTCGAGGTCATGTTCATGTATACAGGGCCGAATCGTGACAGTGGTCACCTTTATACTGTAAAGACCCAGCAGTGTTCTGTGCTGTCTGACTGTAAAGAAACTTTATACATTTAGCTGGATATCATCTGCATAACAATATGAAACGATGCTATGTTTTCTAATAATAATAAGAAGGCAGGTGTAAAGTACTGGGCCCAGAACAGAAGCCTGTGACTGTGTGAATACGACTCGTTTCCTTTAATATCAGTGGTTTAAAATAATGTGATCAGAGCTTTGGATGGAGCACTGAGGTCTAACAGTCTGCCCTCAGAGGCCTTCACTGTTTCTGTGCTGCGATACATAAATCCTGACTAAAACTCCTCAAATCGTTCGTCTGGAAAACACAACGTAGCCGTCTGATAACTGTCTGCTCAAGAAATAAGGAGACTGGTCCACAGTTATCTGAGACAACTGGAGAGTAAAAAAGGCTTTTTAACTAGTGGTTTAATCCCAACTACCTGGAAAGCTCGTGGTGGACATCCTGTTAATATAGATAAATGAGTAGGAGTAGGAGTGGGCTCTAACAGACATGCTGATGATTTAGAGCAAGAAGTTGGTTTGGAAAAAGGCGACGGAGTCTAAATATGAGCAGTGCTGACACAATGATGCTGTTTATAGCGGTTTTCCTCAGGGACCGGGAAATTTTGGACAAGCTCGTTGTTTTTCCACCACTGGGACTTGGAAAAACTCCCCTTTAGCAGGTAGCACTGAAGGTTCAGAGACTTTGGAGGTGAAGCTTTCACTCGCTCCATCACGTCTGGATCAAGCTTCACAGTAACGGGTAAAATCAGAGGATCTGCTTTCCAGCGTTAGAGTCTTTGTGCAGGTCGTCTGTATTACGCAACATAATTTTTCAGGTGCAACATTTGTGCAGGTTGGGCCTGCAGTAGGCTGACATTCCTCTTACCTTTAAAAGATTAGCTCAGGAGTCAGGATTACCGAACATGGACAGAGAGTTCTGCTGCTCCATGATTCAGGGTGGACCGTCCCGAGGAACGACAGCTGGGTATCTGCAAAAACATGAAACACCCCAAAATCTGAAAAAGGTTCTTTAAAAACGAGGTTTGAAAAATGGAAAGTACATTTTGTAGATGCTCGATTACACGTCTGCTCAAACAAACAAGCAGCCACGCTCGGAGCGCACACGCGCTGTCTGTATATTTTTCTTGTTACTCCCAGAAGGAGCGTGACTAGCGAGTTAATCTGTCCGCCAGCGATGCGGTATGACACAAAGCTGTTTATTTCCCTTCTCCTCTCTCTCTCTGCAAAGCCTAATCAAGTTTGTATCAAGCTAAATAATGCCTTAGCGTGAAATTGGTGTCTTCAGTCAAAAAGCACTCTCGAGCCTGGAGTACAAGAGAAGGCAATTATGTAGCCTCCACCCTGCAGCCCCGCCCCCTCTGAGTGTTCATGTAGAGTGTGTGCACGTGTGTGTGCACATGTGTGTGTGTGTGTGTGAATATGCACCAACTGTACCTCATCATGTCTCTCATCTCCTTCTGGCATCATTCAGGTTTGTTGGTGCTCAGTCTTGGTGAACTCTGAACCTTCATATGATGTGTGTGTGTGTGTGTGTGTGTGTGTGTGTGTGTGTGTGTGTGTGTGTGTGTACCAGTCTGTAATGGTGAGTGGAAGCTGCTGGGGAAACTTCTAGTTCAGTTATTCCTGGAGCTTCCCTGGAGTCATGGTCCTCTGGAGAGATGCTCTCCCTCTCCTCCTTCTGTCCTACTCCTCACGCTTCCTCTCGCTGCCCTCCTTCACCTCTCGTCCTTCCTCGCTGCTGCTTTCTTTCTCACCTCTGTCTCACCTTCTGCTCTTCTTCTCCGCCGCCTTTTTATCCTCCTTCACTTCCTCTTTCTTCCTCTACACGTCTCTTCTGCTATCGATTCGTCTTCCCGCCACACTCTCTCTGACAGACAGAAAAACAAATGTCAGATCAGAGAGGCTCTTTAATCTCAAGCTGTGTTGTTTGGCCCTGAACATCAGCTCTGTACTGTCTGTGTGTGTCTGTGTGTGCGTGTTGTGTAGTGTGTTAATAGGAATCCCTTAAAAACCTTGCTGTACAGATGAGTTTGTGGGAGTCGCAGGACTAAAGGATGAAACCAGAAAGTCTTCTTACAACAGCATGATTGTTTTCTACAGCAGCGAAGCGTGCATGCTTATTCAATTCAATTTTATTTATATAGCGCCAAATCACAACAAAAGTCGCCTCAAGGCGCTTCATAGATACAGAGAAAAACCCAACAATCATATGACCCCCTATGAGCAGCACTTTGGCGACAGTGGGAAGGAAAAACTCCCTTTTAACAGGAAGAAACCTCCGGCAGAACCAGGCTCAGGGAGGGGCGGGGCCATCTGCTGTGATTGGTTGGGGTGAGAGAAGGAAGACAGGATAAAGACATGCTGTGGAAGAGAGACAGAGATTAATAACAGATATGATTCAACACAGAGAGGTCTGTTAATACATAGTGAGCGAGAAAGGTGACTGGAAAGGAAAAACTCAATGCATCATGGGAATCCCCCGGCAGCCTACATCTATTGCAGCATAACTAAGGGAGGATTCAGGGTCACCTGGTCCAGCCCTAACTATATGCTTTAGCAAAAAGGAAAGTTTGAAGCCTAATCTTGAAAGTAGAGATAGTGTCTGTCTCCTGAATCCAAACTGGAAGCTGGTTCCACAGAAGAGGGGCCTGAAAACTGAAGGCTCTGCCTCCCATTCTACTTTTAAATACTCTAGGAACAACAAGTAGGCCTGCAGAGCGAGAGCGAAGTGCTCTAATAGGGTGATATGGTACTACAAGGTCACTAAGCCAGTCTTATGTTGGTGTATTTTGGTAAAGTCTGGGATGTGTGACTCATTTGGGCACCGCTGGTTAGAGGGGCGTTTGCACAGGGACTGATTTCCTCTTGCATCGCTGTCTGGCTGATGGCTGGTCGCTCACTGACACGTGTGTGTAAATAACGCTGTGATGCATTTGCTGCCTCGTTACACGTCGCTGTCACTGATGTATCGCTGACCTGCGTCGCTGCTGTCGCTTCAATTGTTTTCCTCAAAGTTAAAAAAGAAGTTGGGATCCACCCGCTCTGCATCGCCCAACATGAAGCCGTTCAGTGTCACCGACCTTCACTGGTCCCCACACGGCTCTGACTCGCCTCTGCCCGGTGTAGCGGGTCCATATTTCCTGTTTACATGAATGCAACCAAACTGGCTCAGAAGAAGAAGCCAGAAGGTTTCCAGGATCAGAGAAACTCCTCCCTCCTGCAGATTACACATATTCATATGCAGAATCTGTTGATAGAGATTACAATCACAATGACCTCGTACATAAAAGAAAGAACAGAGAGGTTGTTCGTGACAAAACAATGAGGACTTCTGTAAGCAGAGAGGGAAGAAGAAACGATCGCTGAAGCGAAGCGAATTTTAAAATCTGTCAAACGAAATCAGAAACGATTCAGATTGGAAGAGAAAAGCAGGAGAGGAGGGCGACGCAGGGAAAGGAGGAAAGAGGAAGATAGAGAGGGCGATGGAGCTTGTCCGCCAGGCTTTGTGTGCTTGTTGTTCTTTCTCGCTGCCATCCATCTAAGCCCTCTGCTAACTCTGTCCCTTTACACACACTCACAAACAAAAGCACACGTGCACGCACACACACGCCGTCCCAAGCCTCAGACTAGCCTGGTGATTCTGGCCAATGGCTCAGGATGTGTGTGTGTCTGTGTGTGTTTGTGTTTTAAGGCTGTTTTGTTCAGAATGCAGGCAGGCAGAGAGAGCGGTTTTACTGCTGATAAAAGTATTTGGTTAATCAGCTTCTGTCCCTGTCCCCTGTGTGTGTGTGTGTGTGCGCGTGTGTGTGTGCGCGTGTGTGTGTGTGTGTGTGTGTGTGTGCGCGTGCGTGTGTGTGTGTGTGTGTGTGTGTGTGTGTGTGTGTGTGTGTGCGTGCGTGTGTGACACAGGCCATTGAAGTTTGGGGTCTCCCGAGGGGCATGCTGGGGATGTAGATTGGCATCAGCCCTCGGCCAGTAGCGTCACCAAGTTATTCCTGAGGGAACGGGAGGGCAGCCAATGAGAGAGTCCTTCAGTGCTACAGGGAAAATGATGGGTGTGTGGGGAGGAGTGGGGGCAAGGAAGTGAGTTGGAAAGGGGAAGTAAGAGAGAGAGAGGGAGTAGACGGGAAAAATGAGAAGCAGAGACGGACAGATAAAGAGAGAGGGAGCGAGTCAGATGACAATTACCCTCTTGACTCCTGTCCAGCGCTAGTTGTCAATCAGCTCGCCCCTGTGGGAAAAGGATCCGCCTATCATTGGCTACAGTGACCCACATCCCGCCTTTCTGGGCTGTCTGGCCGGTGCGCGATTGGCCAGAGTGACCCGCTCGTCAAAGAGATCTGGGAACGGCAGAGCCTTGGGCTGCTCTGGGAATAAATGGCCCTGATACTGTGCATGTGTTGTTTAGGAGGGGAAAAGACAAAGGATTCGCTTTGTGAGACTGGAACTGCTTTCATGGGACACACGAGAAGGAGAAACAAAGATAGAAGGGAAGCGAGTTGGTATGTGGTGGGAGAGATAAAGACAGGAAACAGGAAGTACGTTTAAATGGGTGCTGCAGTAAGAGCCAAAGGAAAAAGCACGGATCCAAGAATCACTTAAGAAAGGAGCAAATATCAAAGAAAGGTGGAAAATACTGGAGAGGCAAAGGTAGAGCAGGCGAGGGAGGGGGAGAGGATGCCAATAATGGAAGAGGGAGGGGAGAGTGTGTGGATAACTGTGCCAGTGACAACAACTGTGCAAATATTTGTTTATGACAACAGGATCATGATGCAGAGGCAGAGCTGCATGTTGCAGCCCTCCTCTGCTGCTTTTCTAAAGTTTGATGTGCAGAAATGAAACGGAGGGTTGGACGACTACGTGACAGCACTGCGTCCGTCTGTGAGGTGCTGGGGTGCACGGGGAAATATCTGCAGCGTAATATTCCCTAACCCTAACTCACATTCCCAGGCTGCTCCCTGTGTTCGATCATCCCCTCTGCAGCCTTTATCCGTCACATAAACACATTTTTCAGAATCTCTAACTTGTTGGGAAGCTGGTGTCAGAATGTCTGTGAAGCAAAGAGGATTCATTCCTGAAGCGTCCAACAGCGGCGACTTGCAGGCGCTCTGAGATGAACCTGGTAACGGCGAGCTCTGAGCTCCTCAGCTTCCACGACCCGACGGGCTCAGCCTGTGCGGACTAAGCGCACCGTTGATGGTTCGTTGTCTAGTCTCTGCACGTTTTTGACCCGGACGCTGGTGTTGTGAGTCCGTGTGTGTTTTGTCATTGTGGTATAATTGCATGCTTGACTGGCTAATGAACCGTGACGGCCCATTACAATGCAGACAGGAGTGTTGCTGTACTGTCAGTTACTGTGTATGTGTTATGCATGTGTTTACATCTGATTATTTGTCTGCTGTACAGGTGAGTCAGGGGTGCCAAACATAAGGCCCAGTGACCAGAATCAGCCCGGCAAAGACTCCAGTCCGGCCCGCTGGCGTAGACCTCCCACCCGTACAACAGTAGAAGATAAACAGCTGAATGACAGAAAAGTCCAAGTTTTCCACTGTGGGCTTCTTTATAGTGTCCACAGTGTTTGAATGATTGAATTTTCTGTTTCATAATTACAGGACAGTCTAGGAGCTTTTCTATAAGTTGACAGATTTCTTTTACTACACCAGCGTTTCTCTTCAGCATTTTCATGTAGGAAAATTGAGATGTAGTTTTTTCTTATATCACAATATCACCGTGATTAAATGCGTCATTAACGCCGGTCAGAGCAGCACGCTCTGTTTTGCGTAACTATTTTTAAATCCCGGTAGCTCTGCAACCACGTGAGCTAGCGCAATAATTTTTTTTGCATATGAAACCGGAGGAGTTGTACTTACATCTTATGTCATCAGCTTGTCCTCGGTCACAGTTTCCTTCCACATATAACTTTGCAAAAACTGCATAAAAAGCACTTGCAGCAACAAAAACATAATATTCCAGAAACATGCACGATCCTATACTGGTGTTTTTAAAAGTTATGTTTGACTTTATGACTTTCTGTGTGGTTTCTGGGATGCTTAGGACTCATATTGCACTGCTGGAAATAGTTTATTTTGATGCATATGCTGCTTTTTTGCAAATTTGCTTTATAATATTTATTTTCGTTTTTCCTGCAGTGTATAAAAATTGGTGTATTTCAAAAATAAAACTATGAAGACACTCAAAATAAATTTCCTGTGGTGGGAAACTATTTTGTGCAACTTTTTTGTATTTACAGTTTTGAGGGATAAGCCTCTTAAATTTCTCTAACTAGAAATATATGTAAAAAAAAACCAAACGATTTTCAATTTTTTTGTAGTTTATTGCACTTTTTTGCAATTTATGTAATTACTATGCACTTAATGCAGACATATTATTAAAATCTGGGCTGTAATGGTTGTATTGATGTATAGCAACTTGAAATGCTCCCAAAAATGGCTCCACAGCATGTAAAAATATAATATAAGCTCTGGCGGACTTGGTTCTATGGTAGGTCTTAAAGGGTTAAGCTTCTTCACGCTGACAGAAAAGAGAGTTTCACTGGTTTTGCCCACAAGATCAAAGCGTGTCGTATGTGTCCTGTGATGGAAACTGAGTTTGACAGCGTGGGCCACATACAGCCTCGACCTCAGGCCCCACACCAAGGTCACCTGCTCAAGCAGGTGAGATATTCTGTATTTACACTAATTAGTGGAAAGTACTCAGGCCACCAAATCACAATCAAATAGTCTGTGTTTATGCTCATGCAGTAAACCAGGTGTTCTCATTTATAGTACTCGATAGGCATCCTTTCTTAAGCACATGTTCTAGGACTCACATGGACTCTAGCGCTGCCACAAACGATTATTTTGATAGTCGACTAGTCACCGATTAATTTTGTGATTAGTCGACTAATCAGATCATCATCCATTGGACGTAAAACTACAGCTTATTGCACCAGCAGCATCTGCTCTTATATAACTATCATTAGCTTACAGCTCTAAGTGTTTAAGGTATGTGCTAACTAAAAATAAAGACAAGATGATAGTTTATTAAATTTTAATGACATTTGCAGATTGTTTCGGTGAAGTTTAATAAACTCCTTGCTATCTAAAATATAACAGGACACCGGAGTAAATTCTCGAGCATCTCACACTTCTGATAATCAGCTGTCTGCTTGATGTTTATTCAGCTGTGTAAAAACTATAACTTTAATCTCAGCCAAACCGATTTACTCAGGAACAAATAAAATACTAAAAAAGCCAAATAATAACATTTTTAAGTTATCTAAGTGACTTATATATCATGTTTAACCTGAGTAGCGAAAGACGGCGGTGGGTTTGAAAACGATTAGCCGGGAGTCCGGTGTTCTCACGGCTCTAGTTAGCCTAGCCCCCGGCTAGCTATCGAGCTAGTGGCTAACAGACGTCTCCGAAAACGTCGGAGCGCTTTTGAAAATATGTGGTGTCTTGATAAACTGAGCAGATATTTGAGGTTTACACAGCTACATTCTCGCCTGAAAATATGTTAAACGTTTATTTTGTGACCCAGAAAGAATAATAAGAGTAATATTAAAACTAACTAGCTGCCGCCATTGTTGGAAACTCAGCTGGGCTGCGCTATGAATTCTGGGACACAGCTTCTTCTTCTTCGGGGTTTAACGGCAGCTGGCATCCTTGTACATGCAGTGCTGCCATCTTCTGTTTCAGTCCGTTATTACACTCTTAAATCCTACTACTTATTCGTGCGTCTTTTGGGATCTTACAAAGCTTCAAACGACGCGTCGACTATTAAATCAGTCGTCGACGATTTTGATAGTCGACGTAATCGTGGCAGCCCTATTAGACTCATAGACGAGGTGCCTCAGGGGTTAGTAACTGTGTGTGTGTGTGTGTGCAGATGCTCCAAGGATTCCCAGAAGCTTCCTTCTTACACGGTGTCACCCGTGTGTCGTGCTCCAGGGGTTTCATTTGTGTTTTTGTTTCTGCGGCTTGTCGTATTGTTTGATCTTTAGCCATCTGCTGTCTCAGTCTTTTTCTGCCTTCTTGCCAGTATCTGTATATTTTGGGCTGTGATCATGTTACTCGGTGATAGCATCTTAAATCAATACCACAATTAACTGGTACAAAATGACACGAATGCTTGCGACTTTCTGCCACTAATGATGTAAGTTCTGTTAAAGGGAAATTCTGCAAATTCATTTGCCAAAAATACACCTGTCTGTTAGCATGTCTGTTAGCATGTAGCTAACGAGAGATTGTGCCTGTGCTAAGCTGTTAAACGACTGTGCGAGTTTGAGCTAGAGTTTGAAGAGGACTGTGATGCTGCAGGAAGAGGAGCGATGCATGTGCAAACACATGACTGATTGCTATATTTTTAACCCCACAGGTCACAAAGTGTCTTTCTAAGTGGGTCTTTTTTTGTAATGGGGCACCCAAGCTACAGGTACACATGCACACGTATGTACTTGTACACACTCAGATACTCCCTCCTCTTGACTGATACAGTATCTGTGAGCTAATCCTTCTCACAGGCACACCGACCGCCTGGTGTGTACAGGGTTCACAGTAACGGTGTGTTTGTCTCTGAGGGGGACAGAGGGAGGATATGGGAGTCTAAATAAAGCTGCGTGTGCTTGGCTAATGAAACACGCTGTATTCCCCACAGTCTCATCAGGAGAAATGGGCCTTTATC
The DNA here is from genome assembly GCF_056152115.1 of Neolamprologus brichardi. NCBI lineage: Eukaryota > Metazoa > Chordata > Actinopteri > Cichliformes > Cichlidae > Neolamprologus > Neolamprologus brichardi. The sequence continues at coordinate 807,805 of NC_142110.1, read as the reverse complement.
TGAGGCAAAGTTACCACGAGGTCTTTTTATAATCTCAAACTCTCCCAACTACCACAGGAAGATGGTTTTCATTATGATGTCAGCTTTTAGTGGTTTGAAAAAATAGTTGTCACAAGATCTGGGCAAGCCCAGTTCAGACAGGCCGAGGTCGCGGCCGGTGACCTCGAAATGAAAACCTTTGATTCAGACGCACGTAAGTCATCAACGTCTCCCTTTAACGAGAATCTTCACTGAAACAGCAGCGTTTTGTCAGGGCGCTGTGACGTGACCCAGACGAGGTGACATGAATCATGGCGTCCACTCAGGGCTCAGCTGGGAGCTAACGTACTGGTCATTGTGATGAAGCGCAGCAGACGGACTTTGTTTTTCTTCTCTCTGCTGTCTTTGGCAGACGGATTTGCTGCGCTGGGAGGTTCCTGCGTTCGTCCAGGGATCCATTCGTTTGTTAGCACTCTGTGGTCACATCTGGCTCCAACAGGGATGTTGAAGACTTGATCCAAACGTATGAGTCCTGCAGACGGTTATTACAGGCTGTTTATAGACGCAGCAGCTTTCTGACTTCAGCAGCGAGACCAGAGAAAATGATGTGGAGCATGAAAAACATGCAGATTTGAGAGGGTTGCACTGCTCGGTGTGCATCAGCACGTGGACTTTGCAACGCTGCTTGCAGCTAGTGGGAGGAGCTAAAGTTGGTGTGATTATACGGGTCCAGTTGTGACACAACTCTGTTTTTTCCTGTTATAAAAACGATTCTTCTTCATTCATCTACAAAAATCACTTTCATGCAGACTTTTAGTTTCTTTTTAAGAGGGACGCTTTGCTGATTTATAGCTTTGTTTGGAGCTTATGGCTCAGGTTTGATGTGAGGAGGAGGTGGGTCACAGGAGCTGATGAGGACGTGTTAGAGGTGTAGAGATGTGGAGGGGCGGAGGTCAGCGGTGAGAGCAGGATGAGAACAAAACATTTGGAGGGATCAGAGACGGAGGTGAGCGAGGGAGAAGTGAGGCACAGCGCGTCGGGGAGGGGGCGGACGGGAAATCCCATTGTGTGGTGGCTCTAGCCATTTCCTGTTTGTGTGCCAGCTGTACTTCCCTCCTTCCTGTTGTACCCAGGAAGTCGGTATGACAATCCAGCTTTGATCAGCTGTGTGTGCGAGTCTGAGAGATCTCAGGTCATCGTCATGTTTTGTTAATTCTTAGTAGGTTCAAGTTCAAGTGCACTCGCTCCAGAGAATAAACGTGTTTAAAGACAAATGCGATGTCCTGAGGCGCTCCCACGCTCGATCGAAAGTAAGAAGAGGTGACGAGTCGCGTTCAACTCGACTGTGTCTGTGATGTTTGGACGAAAGCTCGCGGTGAAACCACGAGGCCGCACAGAAAGCATCAACACGGCTTCATAAACTCATTTTAATCACAAAGGTGTTTTAGTTGTAGAGAGAACCTGACGGTGTGTTAAAAGTGTGATACGATCATTGAATTGTGGCTCGTTAATTAGCTGCAGGCTAAAACCATTTATTTGATTTTCTGTGTCTGTCTCTTTTCTAGCTGTTGAAGAAGGAGAGTCTTCAGAGTGTGGAGCAACCTGGGACGGATCGACTGTTCAGACCGGTCAGTGTACAGACACACACCTGTGTCACCCACACACACCTGTGTCACCCACACACAGATGTGATGTATGTTTGTGTGCGGGCGAGTCCAAGCTGGTCGTTTGTAGCGTGCACTCGGGGTTTGAGGTGATGAAAATGGAAACGAAGATTTCGTGACGAAGAAGAAAGATGGAGGGGACTGTGAAGGAAAGAGGAGACGGAAAACTGTAGCAGTCAGTCTCAATAATACTCTAATAGAGAGATTTGTGTGCTTTTCACTGCTCTCTGTGGTTTGCTAATTTCCTAGGAGGAAGACAAAGATGGCAGATTTTTTTCTTAGTCTCCGTGTCTCCATCTCCTCTTGGCTCGTCTTTAAACTCTGAGATGGAAATTTAAAGTTGCTCAGCCTTCTGCCTCCATAGGAGACGAGCTATTATTTATATTATTTATATTTATTTATATTTATATTATTATAAAATTAGCTCTAAAATAATACATACAGAGAAAAACCCAACAATCATATGACCCCCTATGAGCAGCACTTTGGTGACAGTGGGAAGGAAAAACTCCCTTTTAACAGGAAGAAACCTCCAGCAGAACCAGGCTCAGGGAGGGGCGAGAGGAGGAGGACAGGATGCTGTGATTCAGAGGTCTGTTAGCACACAGGTTTAGATGGATGTGTCTTTTATTTATGCTTCAGTCACAAATCCTGGTGCATCTGTGAATGTTGGAGAGACTTTGTTATTCAGGCTACGCTGTAAGATTTCAGTGCCGATCATTTTCCCACTGATTCATCTGCAGATATTTGTCCAGTAGTTCCAAGAATCTATCGTTTAATTATGGCAAAATTATGATCTTGACTATTTTGGTCAGCTATCATAATATTGAGTATTTAACACGATTGTTTATCATTTGTAGAAAATGTGTTTCTCTAAAATAAACTTGAAAAACAACCCTGAATGACTGCATGGAAAAAGAGGCTGAAGGAGACGTTGTCGTCCAGCTGGTGGTTAATCACAGTGGAGGGTGTTTTTAAAAAGCCTCAGTCACGGGGGAGCCGCTGGTCCTCTCCACCACGGGAGCAACCAGAGGCTCGGGCCACAGCGGGCCTGCACCCTGACGGCGCCGCCTCTTTTCTTATGTGCTGCTGTCACCTTGGCACCTCAGTGCAGAGGTCACGTTTGGCCTTCGCCGTGAAGCTGTGTGTGAATGCTCAACAGCTAATTTCTCATTGGTTTACAAAGAAGCTGCTTTCTTGTTGTTGTTGGTGATCTTCTCTGCAGAGTTGGCGTAAAGCTGTTCGTTTATTAAAGCTGTAGGTTTGTTAGTGAAGATGGACACAGATGAACTGAATCTGCCTGCACTGATGTTACTTTCAGGAAATATTGCGATCGGAGAAACTCCAGCTAGACCGTGGTTCACATCTTGTAACCGGAAGGTTGGGATCGAGCCGGTCGTTGTGTCCTTGGCCAAGATGCTTCACCTCCCGCCAACTGGTGCTGGCCAGAGGGGCCGATGGCGCGATATGGCAGCTTCTGTCAGTCTGGCCCAGGCCAGCTGTGGCTGCACCTGTAGCTGCACCAGTGTGACTGTGAGTGGATGAATAGAGGAATTGTGCAGCACTTTGAGGGTCTCGAAAAGCGCCATATAAATGCAATCCATCATTATTATTATTAAAACTACAGACCAGACTCACAACTGCTGCATGACTCAAAGGTTGCAAACGATGCAGCTGCTGGCCCGTATGCTAAGCTAACGACAACGTCGGCCATGTTTCCCTCAGTGCTGTCATCGGTAAAGATCAAAGTGCACATTCTCCAGAAACAGCTGGACTACTGTAGGTGTTTGTCAGCTGTAGTTAGTTTTGCTGCTCCGGTTTGCAGCCCATCAGAGAACAGTTAAACACTTCCTCTGACGGGATCCCAGCAGGGACGTGAGATACTGCTGAATGTGGGAAACACGCCGTTATCTCTCTCTCTCTGTGCCGCGCTCGCCCCGTCTCTCGTTAAGCTCTGCGGGGATTGGAGGATAGGAAAGTATGACCCTGGGGGTGTCTGTGACGTGCCGAACCCTCCCATCCTTGCCCCCCCATTTCAAAACTGTGTTAACTCTCCTCCAGGGGCCACTGTGCAGGTCTACGTGTGAGTGTGTGGCTGTGTGTGCGTGTTAGGGGGTGCTGACTGAGGTCCTGGGTGGCTCGCTAGAACTGCTGTGTGTGTCAGTTCCTGCAGGAAGCTGGAGTCCCATGACACACACACACACACACACACACACACACACACACACACTCACCATAAAAACACACTGTCCTATATTCCCTTACTCAGCCACTCTCTCAGGTTGGATGTTGCTGCCAGCATCTCCACGTCACTGCGTGATCTGCCTGCTCTCTTTCTGTCCCTCTGTCTTTGCTTTTACCTTTTCAGTGCTTATTTGGGGCGACATCAGGAGGAGTTAGTATGTGTGAGAGGGGGGGTGAGAACCGCTGCCTGCGTCTTACCCCAGCAGATTAGAAAGAAAGACCTCACTTCTTTTACTCCCTGAGAGATGATGCTGAGAAGGACGGGCTGAGAAAACAGGGAACAGCGAAAAAGAAAGGGAACAAGGAGAAATATACCTTCCTATCCTGCTTCCTAATTCATAAACTTCCAGCCCTCTAGGCTGTTTTTCCATCCCTCTCATTTGGTCTTTCTTTGACTTACTCTGGAAAATGTGTGTTGAGTTTGGAAAGGCCGCTTGAGAGAAGGTGGAGGGAGTGTGAGGGCGACTCGAGTAGCATTGAGCCAACTTATTCTCCCCTTTCCTACATTTCCTCTCCTCCTCCTGGCCTTTCTGCGCCCTGAGGTGCCCTGAAAGCCTCCTTTCCTTCTCCCTTCAGTCCTTACCACACCCCAGCGGGACACCTTCCCCCTGTTTGCTCAGTTGCTGTCTGACTCTCAGTGTGCTGGAAGAAGGAAAAGAAGAGGAAATGAGACGAAGTTGGAGATGGTATTGAGCAGCCGTGTTTTTTATTTGTTTATAAGATCCGTGTCTTTCAGTCTCGAGTGAAAGTGAGGAAGTCATGAGACATGTCCAACTGAACAGGACTCGAGTGTCTCGTGTTAATAAACTGTTGGTGATGAACTTTCTTCTTCTCTTTCTCTGGAATCAAGTGTTCCTCAAATCACACTGACAGTCTGCTGCAGAGTACAGTGACACACACGCAAACACGCACACATAGGTAAGCACAAACACGCGCAAACACGCACACACATACGCACGCACAAACACGCGTGCATACGCAGACACACCAACGCACACGAAAAGCGCGCACGCACAGAGCGATCCAGTGAGTCATCATGGAAAAGTCTTGTCAGGTCCCCGAGCTGAAACTGAGAAGCTGAGACCTTCTCATTGTTGTTCCTCCTCTGTGTGTGGATGTGTGTGATTGTGTGTTCACACACATGTGGTGACAAAACTGAGCCGTAAAAATGTTCCCTGCACCTGTCAGATCTGTGTCAATATTAGGAAAGCGTGTGTGAGCATATCCGAGCATATGGGTGATCGTGGCTCAAGAGTTAGGAGTTCGTCTTGTAATCAGAAGGTTGCCGGTTCGAGCCCCGGCTCGGACAGTCTCGGTCGTTGTGTCCTTGGGCAAGACACTTCAACCGTTGCCTACTGGTGGTGGTCAGAGGGCCCGGTGGCGCCAGTGTCCGGCAGCCTCGCCTCTGTCAGTGCGCCCTAGAGGTGGGAATCACCATACATCCCACGATATGATATTATCACAATACTTAACGCACGATACGATATTTTTGCAATTTTTAAAAATATTTTGCGATATTCAGATTCTGTACATAAAGGTAAACTTTATCAATCATCATTTTCTCTAATATCAAAGTCTCACACTCAGTCTTTCTCTCATTTCAGTTTGGTTGTTGACAAACTGAACGGTTTGTATTACAGTCTAGTCCAACTTAACTGAATCAACCATCTGGTACAATTATAGCTATTCTGAACTATGCAGTTTATGAAAACTATGCAGCCCCTTCAGCAACTGAAGAATTTGAAAGTAAATGAAAACAAAATATAATTTTACATTAAATAAAAAAGTTTTAAACTTAATTAAAATAAAACTTGTCTTAAATTAAAATAAGTAAACTGTCATGTTTATTAAACACATTTGGACAGTGAAGGAATGTCAGGATTCAGAAAAAGGATCAACATGCTCTGAAGTCAGAGCACAAAAACCTTTTTGTAACAAAGTATCGATTTCTGCTGTCCCTGTATCCATACATTATTAGCAAACAAAATATCACCATGCTACACAGTATCCATTTTTCCCCCCACCCCTTGTGCGCCCCAGGGCAGCTGTGGCTACAATGTAGCTGCCATCACCAGTGTGTGAATGTGTGTGTGGATGGGTGGATGACTGGATGTAAAGCGCTTTGGGGTCCTTAGTAAAGCGTTGTACAAATACAGACCATTACCGTATCCAAGCGCTGCAGTTTCTCAGTGCGTTTGATGATGGTGGATTTTATTGGTCAGAGGTTCAAACTGGACAAAATCTTTGGTGTTTCTGAGGACCTTGAATAAAAGATATCACCCCGACTGAAGACTAACTTGTGGTTTCGAGGATATTTAAAACTATTTAAACATCTCCCAGTTTGGATGTGGGACACAGACGCCGTCTCTGCTGTTACGATTACGTCAGGGCGCAATCAGGTGACCCTGAATCCTGCCTTAGTTATGCTGTTATTTATCTCCGGCTCTCTTCTACGATGCGTCTGTTGTCCCATCTTCCTCCTCTCACCCCTCTCACTGGTCGTGACAGTTGGCCCCGCCCCTCCCTGAGCCTGGTTATGACAGTTTTTCCTTCCCACTGTCGCCAAGTGCTTTCTCACAGGGCTCTTTCTTTTCTCTCGGTTATTTTAAGATCATTACCTTACAAAATACCCGCTGAAGTTAGAGTTGGGTGAGACATGCAGTCCATTACAGGGTCACACCTGAAACCATCCAAGAGCGACTGGGAACAAAGCAAATCACCACTGAAATATAACGGCTATGAAATCTGAAGCAACAACATACACGTCCTCCCGTCCACCAGTCGGGACACAAAGGACGCACACAGAGAGGTTGCGGGCTGTGTCACTTTGCTCCTGCTTCCTTGTAACAGCTTTGTGGAGGCCTGAGAAAAACAGGACACTGGCCCTCGTCTCACTCTTTCTCTTGCTTCCTCTCTCTTCCTCTTCCTCCATCACTCTCTCACCGCTTTCCTCTAGAGGTCCATAATGTAGTTTTAATTTCCCCAAGGCTGCCACAGGAAAACAGTCCGTGCTCGTGTGTGTGAACTCGTATTGTCTGCTCGTGACAGTGCGTCTGTGTTTTCCTCTGTTTTGCAGCAATGAGCCCTTTTCTGTCTCATGTGTGTCGGTGTGCGTGCGTACAGCAAAGGAATAAGTTTGTGAGTGTGCGATTCTGTCGATCTGTGCGAGTCTGCGTGGCACGTCTGGATGATTTTGTGTGTTTGCAGTTAACTGTGTGTTTGTGCGTGTTTGTTGCTTCCTTCCGTGACGTGAATGCTTCTTTCATCATCCTGTTTCCAGACACTGGTGTTGGGTGCTGCTCTCCTTACAGCACCACATCCCAGGGGTGAGTGTGTGTGTGTGTGTGTGTGTGTGAGTGTGTGTTTGTGTTTGTGTGTGAGAGTGTCTGTGTGTGTGTGTGTGTGTGTGTGTGTGTGTGAGTCTGTGTGTGTGAGTGTGTGTGTGTGTGTGTGTGTGTGAGAGTGTGAGTCTGTGTGAGAGTGTGAGTCTGTGTGAGAGTGTGTGTCTGTGTGTGTGTCTGTGTGTGTGAGTCTGTGTGAGAGTGTGTGTCTGTGTGTGTGAGTCTGTGTGTGTGTGTCTGTGTGTGAGTCTGTGTGTGTGTGTGTGTGTGTGTGAGTCTGTGTGTGTGTGTGTGTGTGTGTGTGTGTGTCTGTGTGTGAGTGTGTGTGTGTGTGTGTGTGTGTGAGTCTGTGTGTGAGTGTGTGTGTGTGTGTGTGTGTGTGAGTCTGTGTGTGAGTGTGTGTGTGTGTGTGTGTGTGTGTGAGTCTGTGTGTGTGTGTGTGTGTGTGTGTCTGTGTGTGAGTCTGTGTGTGAGTGTGTGTGTGTGTGTGTGTGTGTGAGTCTGTGTGTGAGTCTGTGTGTGTGTGTGTGTGTGTGTGTGTGTGTGTGTGTGAGTCTGTGTGTGTGTGTGTGTGTGTGTGTGTGTGTGTGTGTGAGTCTGTGTGTGAGTGTGTGTGTGTGTGTGTGTGTGTGAGTCTGTGTGTGTGTGTGTGTGTGTGTGTGTGTGTCTGTGTGTGTGAGTGTGTGTGTGAGTCTGTGTGTGAGTGTGTGTGTGTGTGTGTGTGTGTGAGTCTGTGTGTGTGTGTGTGTGTGTGTGTGTGTGTCTGTGTGTGTGAGTGTGTGTGAGTGTGTGTGTGAGTCTGTGTGTGTGTGTGTGTGTGTGTGACTGGTACTCTGTGGTTCTGCAGATCTCTTCTGGGGGGGTTATTGTAAAAAACACACATTCACTGTGGGGGACATGAAGTGGGAGCTAAATGGGAGGAGGTGAGACGAGAGAGATGAGCTTCTTAATATAGCCACCTGACACACACACACACACACACACTCACACACACACACACTCACACACACACACACACTAGAACTCACAGAAAGAAGAGGGTGAGGGGGGGCTGGGGGAGTGATTCTCCTGGGAGGTGGAGAGCAGGCCTGTGTTGTTGTCCAGCTGCACCTGTTCAGTCTGTGTGTGTCAGTCTGTGTGTGTCAGTCTGTGTGTGTCAGTGTGCATCTGAGTGTGCAATCATTGCCAAATGTGTCCACCGTCCTTTGTGTGTCTGGTTCTGCATGTGTGCAGCTGCAGTCGGTGCTCGCAGCAGCAGCAGCGTCTTCGTTTTGTAGCAGCGCGATTAAATAAAGTGTTTTCAGCCCCACTGGATCAATCCTGCTGTGTGTGTGCGATAAGTTACACTCAGTGTTGGTACATCAGTTAATGTTGCAGCACGGTGGTGTCCATACATGCTTTGTTGCTAGCTAAGAAAGCAGGAACGACCGGCCCCCCCAGGTCTCACATGAAGAGCTGACCCCGTGCCCCGCATTACTGCAGTCAGTGCTCCAGTCCATCTGTCGCTCTTCAGTAAAATACTTGAACTCTTCTTCTTGGGGCGGCGACCCCTCCCCAACCTGGAGTGTGCTCTCCTTGGACTATAATTAGATCCTCAAAAACAAACCAGCTGTGAACATGTGGCCTAAGCTCGCTCCCTCTTTCCTCACTCAGGTGTCTGTGAGCACGTCTCACCAAACGCAGCTCACCTCCATAAAAATGAATCATTTTAGAATAACACGCATGTCTGAAGCTGTTCTTCATCCAGCCTGGTGTGAGTCTGCAGTGTGATGTGAACAGAGTGAAAGCTTTGTGTTCAAAATGTGCGATTTCTAAACATTTTCCTGGAAGCTCAACACACTTTCTTCCACCCTTTGATGCGTCTTATACAGTGTGAGTCTGTGTGTGTGTGTGTGTGTGTGTGTGTGTGTGTGTGTGTGTGTGTGTGTGTGTGTGCGTGCATGCTTGGCCAGCAGAAACACTCTCAGAGTCCCACACAGGCCACAGTAGCATCTCCTGGCTGCCAAATCCAGCACTTGAATAACTACCTTACCTTTGCAGTATTGCAGTATGTTTTATTCTCCTTTAACTCCCCCTCCAGCTTTGGCACGCTCTTTCAGTGCACTCCTGTCACCCTGGGGCAGTTCAGGAACATTTCCCAGAGTTCATTAGTTCCCTAGTTTGCTTCCCGAAGGATATATAGAGATGTAGGATGAACGTGCTGACTGTGTGCGTTTGATTTTCGGTGTTCCAGTTTGTGTCTCCACTAGCACATCCTGGCAACTGCTCACAGAGAGCGCCTGTAGGACAGCGCGTCCATACTGAGCGTGCTCAGATCCGTCATTTTGTGTTATATCTGGTTTCTTCGGGGGGAGAGGGAATCAGCTCTGTGTCGTTCTCTCTCCCATCCAGTGTTTACGGCTTATTATCATTTAGCTCACTAATTATTTCAATGAAGTCATTTTGATGTTGTTAATGAGAGAAAACACGCACGCACTCAACAAATACACCAGCGCTACGAAAACACACAACCCTCCACACACACTGCTCCGTGAGCCTAACGAGTGGTGATTAGTGGGTCTCAGCTAGGCGTGGCCGGGCTGTGGAACATCATTCTGCACCGTGGACGCTGCTAATTCACTTCTCTTTATCTAATTACCCAGGGTTCACACGCACACACGCACACAGGCATGCAGCGGCGCGTCGCGTACACACACCACCTGGATATAGCTTTCCTGCAGATATGCAAAGTGACCTCATTATTCCTGAGCTACTCGTTTATATATTTATATTTGTATGTGTTAATAAACAGTCGTCAGGTTAGTGGCTGCAGCCAGGAATGTTGCTTCTTACCTTTCCTCACCAGAGCGTAACAACCTCTTTTCTCTGCATCCACACTGATGCTGTGTGCTGTCACACACTCGTTCTCTGAGAATAGCTCATAATATTTAATATGAAGCTGGGATGTGCATCGTCTCTGTGGTAGAGTATGTATTTGGAGCCAATCACAGTGCTTGTTCTGTGGTGCGTTTTCTTTAATCCAAGGTTTCATTTTGGGTTAATAGCTGTGGATGCAACTTTGCAATAAGAACCAACAAAGTGAAAAAGCTGGTTAAGATGCCACAATGACGTTTAAGCACAAAGTCTGCACCGAGGCTCTTTTTCCTGCAGCCCCAAACACCGAGTTTAAATCTTTAGGTGCCCAGAATACAGCTGCTGATCCAACTAACTAATTTAATCTAAATGCATGTTGTGTGTCCTAGAGGTGGGAATCACCAAACATCCCACGATACGATATTATTGCAATACTTAACGCACGATACGATATTATTGCAATTTTTTTAAAATATTTTGCGATATTCAGATTCTGTACATAAAGGTAAACTTTATCAATATTCATTTTCTCTAATATCAAAGTCTCACACTCAGTCTTTCTCTCATTTCAGTTTGATTGTTGACAAACTGAACGGTTTGTATTACAGTCTAGTCCAACTTAACTGAATCAACCATCTGGTACAATTATAGCTATTCTGAACTATGCAGTTTATGAAAACTATGCAGCCCCTTCAGCAACTGAAGAATTTGAAAGGAAATTAAAACAAAATATAATTTTACATTAAATAAAAAAGTTTTAAACTTCATTAAAATAAAACATGTCTTAAATTAAAATAAGTAAACTGTCATGTTTATTAAACACATTTGGACAGTGAAGGAATGTCAGGATTCAGAAAAAGGATCAACATGCTCTGAAGTCAGAGCACAAAAACCTTTTTGTAACAAAGTATCGATTTCTGCTGTCCCTGTATCCATACATTATTAGCTAACAAAATATCACCATGCTACACAGTATCCATTTTTCCCCCACCCCTGGTGTATCCTAGGTGTGACGCAGTCCCTCATTACATGAATAAAAATCATCAGAGTTCTGTGAGCGACAGAAAACGACCCACATTAGTCATGCTGTACGTTTGGAACATTTCCTGTAGTTAAACTGCAGACGAGCCTCTGTGGATGACATAAGAATGAACCGTGTGTGTGCGTGCATCAGAAAATGTATGTTTGTGTGTGTGTGTGGCGTGATTTAGAAAAAGAGTGTGTAGTTATTCCTGGCGTAGCGACTGTCTGTGACTCAGAGATAATGGTTCTCAGTAGAGTAAGTGTGTTCACATGTGTGCGTTCGTGTGTCTATAAGTGACTACAGCTATGTCACAGTGTGTGTGTGTGTGGAGTGTGTGTGTGTGTGTGTGTGTGTGGAGTGTGTGTGTGTGTGGAGTGTGTGTCATAGAGAAAGTGGATGGAAGCAGATGCTATTTGCGAGGGACTGCTGTCATAATATTCAATCAATACCCTGCGGACACACACACACAGACACACACCTCTGTATGTACCCCGAGCACCCGTGGGAGTCGCCTGCTTTCATTAAGTAGGCCCGCTGCTTCTCTGTGCTGTGATTGGGTGGAGCATCTTAGAGAAGGAGGAAGGTGGTGTGAGTGTGTTTGAAGTAACACAGTGCAGTCATTGTGACTGGAAACACTTTTGTACACACTAAAAGATACTTTCTGCTAAATGGGAATAAAATTGAATAGAAAGTGTCATAAATGGCACTTTTAAGCCTCCGTAGCCTCACGAGGAGCCGATAAAACTGCAACTCTGTGCTTTTATAGATCTCAGGCAGCATAAAAATAAAGGCCGTGTTTACTTACTGCTTATATAAATTTCTCTTTTTCACGGACGATATTACTGTCGTCACACACGCACACACACACACACACACACACACACCAGGAGGGCTGCTCCAGAGTGGTAACGATCATAACTGAGCTTACAGCGACGCTCTCTTGAAGCCCGCCCTCATCAAATCCTCCCCGTCAGAGAAGTCCTAATCACGGGGTGGGTGGGCAGCAGCCTCTCCTGTTGGCCCCTCTCATCCCGTTATCTTCATCACCCATCTCTCTCTTTATCTCACTGCACAGGATTTGGGGGCGAAACACTATTTTTAAAAAAGTACTGAAAGAGGAAATAAGGGAGTGATGAGGAGGGAGGGGTGCAAATCCATCTCTTGTCTCTGTTGCTATGACAGCAGGTTGTCTTGGCATGCAATGGAGTTGGCGCTGCCCTCACCTCTGGCATCAGGAACCCCGGGGACTGTGTGCACATTGTATGTAGCATGTGTGTAGTTGCTTTCTGCACGTGTGCAGTTCAGATGATGTATAAATAAAAAAATGCTTTTCTAGCAGCATCGTGTTTCATTCACTGTGTATTTGAAAAGCTGACTGTTAACGCACATATTTATGTGTACAGACCGTTTGTGTGCTTCTGCTGTGTAGCATTCATGTGTGTGCGTGTGCACAATGAGGAGCGTGCACGTGCAGTTTGTCAGCCAAGGGGCTGTTTCCTCTCCCTGGCCAGACGGCGCTCTCACCACTGGACAGATGGCCAACACCCTCCCTCACTTCTTCCCTATCCCTTCATCCATTCCTCCTCCTCTCCCTCCATCACTGTCTTCCTCTCCTGCGTCCCCCAAACACCACATCACCTCAGTCTCTCGTTCCCCACCTCCCAGCATCCCCTCATCCCTTTTTCCCATCATACCGCTGCCGTCATAAATCAGAGTGCTGTGACGGTTTCGTGCCTCCTCACGCTCCCTAGCAGGCGTCCTCTAGCACCCAAACTTATGTTAGTTAGACCTGCAATAACATCAGCGAGGGGGCAAACGGCGTGCAACCTGCGCGTACACGCTGATGCTGACCTGGCTACTAAGTTTTAATGGTCAGACTTTCTCTACCAGACTCGCCCTGAAATGAAGAGCCAGAAATAGCAGCACATAACAAAGCGGCGCCTCTCTATCGCGTGTGCTCGTTAAATGATGTTTCGAACTCCTCGTGGATAAAACTGACTTGGAGCTTAATCGCTTTGACCTGTAGCTGCTCTCTCTTAAAATAAGTAGTTTTCATTAGTCGTGGAGCTCGTTGGTTCTCGGTTGGACGGGTTCAAAAGGTGAGATTTGACTTTCCTGCGTTGATGAAGCTTCATGAACTGTGTGATATAATAATTATATGTGTGGTTTTTTTGTAGAATACTTTAATCTTTTCAGAATTGTCTGAAAAGTTTAAACTCTCGATCTCCGGCTGTGCCCACTGCTTATCCTTCTCTTTGCATCATCATCGTCATATTTGCTGCTGTTGATTGATGGTGTTTCATTAAGACTTTTAGTGTCAGCAGGGCTTTTCTCTCCTCTGGTATCATCTCTGAAGCCAAGTGTCTTCAGTGTCGTCCTTTTGGATCCTCAGCGTTTATAATGTGATAATAAGGTGTGAAAATGGAGACACAATGGAGCGCTGAGGATTGGGCCTCCACTGGTCCCCTCTCACACTGCTGTGTGCTACCAGGACACACACACTCACACGCATTACGTCACATGCTAAGTGATAATCTACACACAGTATAAAGTAATCGGCAGTGCACGGCTGGATGCAGTAAATGATACCCAGTAATGACATTAACCACTTCTGTGCTGTTAAGGCTACGCTGTGACACGCTGTGAGACACTTGTGGCGACGCAGATCAGGCGTTGGGGAGAAAAGGACCCAAATGCAGACTAAACAAAACCTTTACAGGGGGAACGAAACTAGAAACACAGGATCAGGAGCTGGAAGATGATCCGACAGGAGACGAGGGGAGGCTGAGACGATAAATGGGGGAAGTGGAGGCACACGGGAACAGAGCTGAACTGAAGACACTAAGAGGAAGCAAACCTGAACGTGAAGCACACAGGACAGGACTACCAAAATAAAACAGGAAGTCACTAACACTGAGACACGGACTGAAGATGCTCAGACTGGACGCGGGAACAGTAACAGACACAGAGCTGAGGGAGCGAGAGGCAAGAACCAGAACCAAACTGGTTTGGCTGCTCCGAGGCTCCGAGGTTCCTTCCTTCTCTCATCCCAACCAATCACAGCAGATCTCAGAATCTCATCTCTGATCTTTGCGGATGATGTGGTTCTGTTGGCTTCATCGGGTGAGGGCCTCCAGCTCGCACTGGAGCGGTTCGCAGCCGAGTGTGAAGCAGCGGGAATGAGGATCAGCACCTCCAAATCTGAGGCCATGGTTCTCAGCCGGAAAAGGGTGGAGTGCCCACTCCGGGTCGGGGATGAGGTCCTGCCCCAAGCGGAAGAGTTCAAGTATCTCGGGGTCTTGTTCGCGAGTGATGGGAGAAGGGAGCCGGAGATCGACAGACGGATTGGGGCCGCGGCTGCAGTAATGCAGACGCTGCACCGGTCCGTCGTGGTGAAGAGGGAGCTGAGTGTAAAAGCGAAGCTCTCAATTTACCGGTCGATCTACGTCCCTACCCTCACCTATGGCCACGAGCTGTGGGTAGTGACCGAAAGGACGAGATCGCGGATACAAGCGGCGGAAATGAGCTTCCTCCGAAGGGTGGCTGGCCTCTCCCTTAGAGATAGGGTGAGAAGTTCGGCCATCCGGGAGGAGCTCAGAGTAGAGCCGCTGCTGCTCCACATCGAAAGGAGGCAGCTGAGGTGGTTCGGGCATCTGACAAGGATGCTCCTGGGCGCCTCCTGGGTGAGGTGTTCCAGGCATGTCCCACCGGGAGGAGGCCCCGGGGCAGACCCAGGACACGCTGGAGAGATTATATCTCTCGGCTGGCCTGGGAACGCCTTGGTGTTCCCCCGGATGAGCTGGAGGAGGTGGCTGGGGAGAGGGAGGTCTGGGCTTCTCTGCTTAGGCTGCTGCCCCCGCGACCCGGCCCCGGATGAAGCGGATGAAGATGGATGGATGGATGGATGAATTGAATTGAATTGAATTGAATTGAATTGAGGTATTAAGTCCTGTCAACGATTCTTGGAGGTGATAATACCGACTCTATCCTTCTAACATAAAAAGCCTTTTTGGAAGTGCTTCCATATGAATTTGACATCTCAAACTCAAAAGAATAACCGAGTGTGACGGCAGGAACAAAAGAAATACAACAACACCAATTAATGATTTAAAAGGAAACATTGAAAAGTTTGGTTCATGAATCAGTGTGAACAAATGTCACTGATGTGCTGCACTCTAAATAAAGCTTATTGCAAATACCTGCAGGTCTGAGTGACACAGCAGCCCAACCTAACATGACGCAGAGTGAAAGTGGGTGACGCAGTGAATATTTGAATGGGATGGCATCGTAACGGCACAAAGATGCGACTGTGATCGTTCATGGTAACAAAGACAAACTTGTTCTGTGTTTCTCTGCAGACGTAGCTGCATCTGAAAGAGCCGCCGACCCCAAAGAGGGGCCCGGTGCTGAAGACGGAGAACCGGACGAGGACCGCGATGATCACGACGATGACTTGGACGACGAATCCATCTTCACCTGTGACAACTGCCAACAGGACTTTGACTGTCTGGCTGAGCTCACCGAGCACAGAACCAACCACTGCCCAGCTGGTAAGACTGGTAATGTGATGGTGGTTTTTCTGTTTTAACTGGCCAGGCTCCATCACTGTGTGACACTTTATCATAAAACAGTGATATGTCAACGATACGCGTACATGGTGCACGTAATCCTCAATATCTCGTCAATCAGGACCTAATTAAAGCTCATTTATCGTATCAACATATCTACATAAAAGTGCTGCGTGCTTTCAGATTAACATCAAACAGTTGAGCTGTATCATGAAGAATCACTGGACTGCCTCAGTGACACGGGTGCTGCTCTGTTCTCTGAATACCTATAGCTATAGGAATCACACCTACCCATAGCATGTGTCCCACAGGGATGGACACACACACACACACACACACAAAGGCCGTTATTAGTAACGGTGTAATTAATGGAGGGACTGAAAGGAACACAGCGGGGGCATCTGGTTCCTACAGATTAATCCAAACAGTCCCTTAACAAGCCGACACACAGACGCACACTTACTTCTCGCTACTGCGAGGCAGTCTCCCCTCGGCGTCTGTGGGTATGTGTGTTTACTTTTGATAGGGGGGATGAAGGAGCAGGGAGGGGGCGGAGGGCTTTGTTTAAACGGGTAAAGATGGTGTTTCTACAGAGTGTGTAATGTAGATGGTGAGAGCCCCGCTTCATCACCCGCTGCTTCGACATGAAGTCCCACCAGAATTTCATGCAGTGCTTCGTCTCACATGCAGGTTATGAAGTTGTAGTGATTCTAAATCTGTGTTTTACGTTTGCTTTTGTTAGTGTGGCGTCATAACAAAGATTTAGAAGAACGCGAGGCAGACGCACAGCAGAGGTCCCCGCTCCTCCTGCTGCTCTGTGGGGATGAGCTCAATGTGAATGTTTTACTGTAGACGGCAGGAGGTTCACAGCTGACTCTGTGCGGTCTTTAAGTGATGACGTATGAATCCTGCTTCCAGGTCCAAGCTGCTGTTTATTAAGGCTGTTGTGTTTTTAATCTCAGGGTTCATACGCCTTTTTCAGGGTCAGATTCAAGCACTTTTTAAGCACTTTCAAGGTCCCTTTTCAAGCTTTTCCACCACATGCCCCCCCCCCCCCCCCCCCCCCACCAAAAAAAAAGAATGCATGTTTCAATTCGCATCACCTCAGTAAGACCACGTGAAAATGAAAACAAATCATCCTAGGTGAGCTTAGACACCTTTGTTAAGAAATAGAAAAATGCTCCACACAAAAATACTGCAAACGGTCGCCTTATATTCATCGTGTATAAACTCAAAATGCACATTTCACTTAAAAATTAAGATGTGAAAATGTGAACAAATCCACTTGTTAGATATTCTTCTCCTGTTGAAAACAACAAATGCCCCACTGATTGTGCCCCACAGGCCTCAGTGTGAGCTTGAAGACATTTATACTGTTTAAGTAGTTTGATGTGTCGGTGCTGACCAGAAACACAGTTTGAATGAAAGCCGGGGAACTTTGGTAGCACAGAAACAAGTGACAATATGGATCAGTCATATTACCGTTATTTCACCCAAAGGCACCAAGTTAATACTTTAAAAAGCTGCAGTAATACACACAAATATAAACAGTACTTGGTGACAACTTTGCTTTTAGCCTCTAACCCTATGGGGTCCAGGGTTTAACTGGCCGTTTCTGACTACTTTTGATTTGGCCTCATATTTCCCTTAAAAACTGTTTATCTTACCAATCTGTTATTTTCTCATTTTGACAAACTGTATCAGAATTGATCTAAATTCAGACAAAATGAACAACAAGTTAGCAGGAAGTTAGCTCGCTAGCTTCTATCTAAATACAATATAGCATGTCCTGACTGCGGGGTTTTGGAAACAAATTCAAACGTACAGCTCTGTTATCACTTCCAACATAAATAAAGACAGAAAACTAAACAGCAGTGACGTTTGTAGGGTTACTGAAGTTTGGCTAGCTGGTATATAATGATGTGCTACGTGACCGCTAGCGACACAGCTATGTTAGCATAACATAAACAAGCTAACTTTTTTTCCACTTGATAAAAGTTAACGTGAGTGTTCTCGGTGGTCAGGAACAAATGTAATCGCATGGCAGGATGCTGTAAAAGGACCAAACTTCAGCCAGGAGAACAACTGAGATAATCCATCCACAATACGAGGTTAGTCATTCATATACTGCTGCATGGGCTGGGCTGTAGTTACATCCTAAGGTTTTAAAAACTGAGCTTAAATAAATGATTAGCGGTAATAAAAGCCGAGGGAGGTCAACAGTGATCACTGACTGTTTTAGGAGCTTTTTGAGATTAAATAGAAGAAAATACAAAACATTAAACATGTTAACAATACAAAAGCCATATTAAACGCAGACTACTTTAGGCCCGGAAGTAGGATTCGTCACGTCATCACTTAACGACCGGATTGCCACTGTTCATTTTAAAGATCAGTGTTTAAACCCTTACGATGTAACTGCAGCCCATGCAGCAGTATATTAATGACTAACCTCGTATTGTGGATTGATTATCTCAGTTGTTCTCCTGACTGAAGTTTGGTCCGTTTACAGCATCCTGCCATGTGATTGCATTTGTCCCTAACCATCAGGAACCTTCACGTTAACTTTTATCGAGGGGAAAAAAGTTAGCGTTCATCCTCCAGCTTCACTGTGTTTATGCTAACATAGCTGTGTAGCTAGCTACCACGTAGCACATCATTATATACCAGCTAGCCCAACTTCAGTAACCCTACAAACGTCACTGCTGTTTAGTTTTCTGTCTTCATTTATGTTGGAAGTGACAGCAGAGCTGTACGTTTTAATTCTTTCATAAATCTCTCAGTCAGAACATGCTATATCATGTTTAGGTGGAAGCTAGCGAGCTAACTTCCTGCTAACTTCTAACTCTGTTAAACTTCATAAATCCTGTTTTCATGGATGCCTGGATGTTAAACTTAATTGTTACACCTGGTAAAGCAGCAATGCTGATCATTTTATGAAAGGTGAAATAATTTAGACAGTTTGTAACTCTCAGTGATGCCGCAGTGTTCGTTTGACTTTGGGACCTGAAGCGGAGTTTGGACCCGGAAACGGCTAATGATGTCAGACTTAAAGCCCGGATTGTTTAGTTACATTAATATTGCACTGACATTCACGTAAAAACTCAAAAGTTGAAGACCCCTTCATTTGCATGTCCATGTCAGTTCACAGACACACAGAGTGCACACTCAGATTATCACAAGGCCAGCAGCTCAGAGCTGCTGTCGGAGCACGGGATGTGGCCTGTGATTTCAGTAGACGAGTCTGGGGAGGGCTACATGTTGCTGAGTGATAAAGCTGAGGGAGGAAGGGGGGAGGGTGAGAGGTAGCGCAGTCGAAAGAAATGAAATGAAATAATAAAACATGTTTTTCCCCGGAGAAAGAGCGGTTGAGATTGCACAGTAATCCCACAGCTCGGTGGGATGTGTGCGGGGTTTTGTGCATGTGGGTTACTCCGTGTTGGTGTGTGTCATTGTGTGTAAAGCTGTACATGTTTATTTGTCTTATGTGTGCGTACACGTGAGCATGCAGAAGAGAGTACGTATGAAGTTCGTGGTGGGACCACAGCTCTGTGGTTATTATTGAGGAGAAGGCTAAATGAAGAATAAAGAGTCCTTTTGAATTCTCTGGTGGAGGCCCGGGGGAGTCGAAGCATGGACTCACACACGTATGAAGCAAAGACTGCTGGGAATAAACAAACGCCACTCTGAATCTGCATGAGTGAGGTAATGTGTTCGTGCATTCTGGAGTTTGATGTAGTTTGATGTTTGTCCCTGAGCAGAAACCAAACGACTCAGATATCGGCCATCTTGGTTGAGGGTGACAGATGGGACCATCTTGCCAGGAGTAGCTAGCTATGATGCTAGCTATAATGCTAGCTCGCTGTTAGCTTTGAATCAGCATGGAAAAAAGTTACTGAGAGGTGACGCTATGTGACAGACAAAAGAAAAAGATCAAAACACAGAAGACTCAATCCAAAATTGGCTTTTCAGTATTAATCTCCCGTTCACCCCAAAATATTGTTGAGAAATGATGGGATACGTGACAACAGCTCCTCATTAACCCTGAACACTCTTGATAGACTGTTTCATGTCTTGTAGGAATGAAATTTTAGCTTTAGTGGACTTTGTGCTGAAGTTCATAACCAGGAAAAGAAAAACTCAACTCAAATTTAAAGAAGATTTTTTTAAAATCAGCCATAGTCCTGCAAATTTCTCAAAGCATTTAAATTCTTGGTAAAAGTCTTATTGCTGTATTTCCTCAAATAAAACATTTACAGAATTAAATCAAATCAAATCAAAATTTATTTATGTAGCACATATTAAAACAACAGTGTTGACCATAGTGCTTCATAGTCAGTAAAAGCATGAGACAGTTAAAACAAACAATAAAAGAGGACAACAAACAATAGGTAACAACCAGCCAACTAGACAGAATCAAAAGCCAAAGTAAAAAAATGAGTTTTAAGACGTGATTTAAACGACTGGATCGACTTGGCAGTACGAACATGAACAGGGAGGTTATTCCAGAGTCTAGGTGCCACGGATGCAAAGGCCCGGTCTCCTCTCGACTTCATTCGAGTCCTAGGTTGTGGTAGGAGCTTGTGATTGGACGATCTAAGTGCTCTGTTGGGATTGTATGAGTGGAGTAGTTCAGAAAGATAGTTGGGCGCTAAATTATTCAGAATATTAAAAGTGAACAAAAGAATTTTAAAATCTGTACGATATTTAACAGGGAGACGATGTAGTTTGGCTAAAATTGGAGTGATGTGTTCATAGATTCTCGTACCTGTTAAAAGACGCGCAGCTGCATTTTGAATTAACTGAAGCCGGCAAAGAGAGGAGTGTTGGAGCCCCGAGTAGAGGCAGTTACAGTCGTCCAATCTGGATGTAATAAATGCGTGGACAAGCTTTTCAAGGTCCTTTAAAGGAAGGAACGGCTTTGCTTTGGAAATCTGAATTAAATGTTGGGTCTCCCAAAACGAACGGTCACTATAAACATTTAAAGGCCTCTCCTACACGTCATCAAATTTGACTTTTCTACCTCTGGACTCTTCGATGTTTCACAAAAAGTTGTGTTTAAAAACAAAAAAGAAGGTTTTCTGCTCATTAACATGCAGCAGATTTTTACTCTGAAATGTTAACAGGAAGTGGTGAGTTTGCATAGTAGGGATAACGCATTAGCTTTAGCATGGCACAGAACCTGAAATAAGGCCTCCCTCCATTACTACTCTGGTGTTTTTATGTGAAGTCCTTTTACCCTGTGCAACAGACGGAAATGAAAACTTAGGCCACTATTTAATGATGTCATCCTCCCACAAATCCAAACTCACTCTGTTCTGTCTCTAAATCTGTCACATAATGTTTAAACTTTTCAGATTTTAGTGCCAATCTTAGTTACATTAGTTATATTTTCAGTATCAGTTATTGAGGATTATTTTGTCTACATTTGTGAGTCTCGATTTGCAGCTTGAGAGCAGTGGTTAGTTAGTCCTCCACACACACACACACACACACACACACACACTGGTATCTGTAATGCTAACTATACTTTTGTTGCAAATGGGTCCCAGGTTAGCAGCTAGCTGCTGCTGTAACACTGAATGGGTCCCAGGTGCGAGAGTGAAGCACCAAGTAATTCAGTGCCACTCTAGCAGAAGGCCTATAAAGAGGCGCCATTAATTTGAGTGGAAATTGGACAAACACACACGCGCGCACACAGTGGCACAGATCAATGACACATAAATGTGTATTCACCCACTCGAACACGCACATACCCACAGACCCCACACATCTGGTCAGTGTAATGCCACATTAATGTGCATGAGCCTGATAGCTCAGCTGGTTGTGTGTGTGTGATGGAGATTACGTGCCTCGATTACAATAGTGTTGTTATTCTGTTCCACTGCAGCATTAAGCCTCTGTGACGCTCTGCTGTTTGAATTGTGAATAAGACGTGTGTGTGTGTGTTTCCAGCGTGCCCGGTAATCAAATGGTTAACGCACACGTTGTTAATGCTCAGTTTGTTACATTTGTAAATGGTAAATGGTAAATGGACTGATTCTTATATAGCGCTTTTCTACTCTCCCGGAGTACTCAAAGCGCTCTATACAACACGCCACATTCACCCAGTCACACCCATTCTCACAAGCACTATCTCTATACTGAGTGCTTTCTAACTACACTCACACACATTCATACTCCGATGGACGCATCGGAGAGCAACTTGGGGTTAGTATCTTGCCCAAGGATACTTGGCATGCAGACTGGAGGAGCCTGGGATCGAACCTCCAACCTTCCAATCAGTAGGTGACCTGCTCTACCTCCTGAGCTACAGCCACCCACCATTTGTGCAACATTGTTTTATTTAAGTGCACGGTGCTGCTTTATATTCTCAACTCTTCCACACGCCTCAGCGGCTCTGGCTGAGCTGACTGGCCGAGGTGTATGCAGCGTGTGATATTTTTATGTGTGATGTGTGTCTGCTGCTTTTAGTGCATGCGGGTCTATATCCTGTGTGTGTGCAGTACGGCGCGAGAGGGACAGACTGAGAGCGTGAGCCGGGGGAGTGTTGATGGGTCTCCGTAGGAGTCAGAATGTGGAGCAGAGGCTCCCCGAGGAGGAGAGGAGCAGGAAAAAAGCCTCCTACAGATCAAATGGAGAACATTCTCTGGCCTTCCTCTGCCACATGAACACTGACACAAGCAGACACCCACATCCTATTAAGGAAACCCAAAAGCTCGCAGGCCGCAGCATTCCAAGGATCAGTCGGTGTGATGTGTTTAGAGATTCAGATGGCTACGAAGGCCACTGTCTGTTACGATACATGCCTCACACACTGCGCGCACACACACCCACAGTCAACAACGTCCACACTCATGCTAGGTGTGAGTGAGAAGTGCAAGAGGGCGAGAGATTGTTAAAGATGTCAGTAAAAAGCACTTGAGGGAGGAAGTGTTGGGAAGGTAGGCACCAAGTCAACGAGGGAGCTGTCAGTCAAGGCGGGGGGGTGGAAACTGCCGTTGTCAGTGACAAATAGCAAGTCATTAACCCAGCGAGTGGCTGGGTGAGACGGCGTGGGTGGAAAATGGTGAATGTGTGCGTCCGTGCAGGAAGAGAGCGGGACACTGCGCATATTCGTTCTGAAGGTATTTGTGAGGTCTGCGGTAATTGAGCGCATGCAGCTGCACTCTCGTCTATTCTTTCTCCTCTCAGCGGGAGGGAGCGCCGATTTCCAGGGAGCCTGTCTAGCTGGGAGGGAGCAGGAGATAAAGAAGGAAATAAGGGAGGAAAGGGAGAGAATTGGGAAGGAGTCGCGGGGGAGCGAATGAAGACAGGTGAAGAGGAGGGTGGAGGCCGAACTTGGTGGAGGGGTAAGGGAAGGAGAGGAGAGGGGAGCAGGGGGAGAGCGTGTCTGTTGGCGCGTGGGCCCTTGGGTGGCTGGTTTGCCTCCCGCGGGACGTCTTCCCACAACTAAGCTCTCACCGTCTGTCGCCACCCGCTGTCACAAACGCGCACGCAGAGACGCACCTCGCCGCGTCTGTCGTCGGGATAGCAGCTGAGACCTACGAGGCCGAGGCTCTTATTAAAACCACAGATCACAGATATGGGGGTGTAAGGTAAAATTACAGACCGGCGCTCGCTGGGACGGCACTTCCTGTCCAGTAGCTGCTGTTGGCTGACAAAACAAATAAAAATAGACGTGTTTTCCCCTTTCTCTCGCCTCCTGTCTTTTACTCGTCCCTCCCGTTCTTCGCCATGTGCCCCCCTTCTCTTTCTGCCCCACTGCCCCCGTCTCCCCTCCCTCCTTTCCTTCCCTCTGTGTGTCTGTACCCGGGGGTGGCCCGAAGATTCCTGTGCTAAGCCCTTGGCATACATACAAGTGCACAGCGCACACACAGACACAGCTGGCTGCCGCTCAGGTTTTCCAGGGAGAGAGCAGGAGCCCGGCACCAGAGGAGAGGGGGATGGAGGGGGGAGAGCGGCAGAAGCAGAAAGGGGGGAGGTGTGAGGGGCTGCAACATGCAGAGAGGGAGAGGGAGGGATAGCAGGGAGGGGGTGAGACGGAGAAGGGTTGTTGTGAAGTCATTTTTCATCACAGGGTTCATTTTTCACCGCAGAGTTCTCCCACTCTCCACATCGCTCTATTTCTCTTTATCTGTCCTCTCCTCCTCCCGCTCCCCTCCCTTGATCCCACTTTGTCTCTCTTTATCTTCCCTTTTTCCTCTTTTCCCCTCACCTCTCTCCCTCGCTCTCTCCCTCTTGCCTAAACTCTTCGCGTCCTCTCTCTGCCTCTGTCTCTCTCTCTTTCAGCCTACTTTCTCCTTTATGAAATATGGATGGGAGCAGTTTTGGGCGCGCTGAGAGGTTTGCATTTGGAGGGAGGGAGGGAGGGAACTTGGGAACTGGCAAGGGAAGGAGGGAGGGAGGGATGGAGCTCGTGTCTCAGCAGACATGCCTTGTGCATGCACCTAAACACCTCACTGAGCAATCTGTCAACATGTCAGCAACACATGTTTGGTAAAAAAGAGAGCGAGCGCTTGGAAGGAGAGAGGAGAAGAAGAAAAAATCTCTCCCCCTCCAGTGGGAGTAATGGCTCCCACCAGGGCTCTGGAAATGCTTTGAATTCAGCAGATTTCTATTGCGGGGTCCTCCCCCGGGGGCGTCTTTTTACAATGCCTGCATCTCAGAAATTTGAGCCCGAGGACCCCTGGGGGCTTCCTTTCATAATGCCTGAAAATGTAGGGTTATATTGTGTGCTCTTCCCCATGGGGCTTTTATTAATACCTGTATTCACTGCCACTGGAAATTACACAGGCGGCGCTGCAGGGGCCCTCGCTCGCTCCAGGAAGGGAGAAAGACTCTGCGGGGACGTTTTCTCTCTTTTCTTCCCTCGTTTCCCCCCTTTTCCCCCCTCTTCCTCCTCCCCCTCCCTCTCCTCCTACTTTGACTCTCTTCCCTTTTTTCTTACTTAATGCAAGAGTGAAAAAGAAGAATTTGCCAAAGGACACGAGAAAGTGTGTTGTGTGTGTGTTGGCACCAGCTCGCCCCCTTGTATTCAGCCCTACTTTGCTCCGAGGAAAAGAAACACTCGATTAAAAATGTAACTTCCTTCTTCTTCCCCTCTTCTGTCTCTCTCATCTCTCCTCTCTGTCTGTCCTTGTGCGACTGTCTGTAGATCTTGCAGAGAGTAAATATTTGTGAGTGTGTGTAAAATGGAAATGCTTAAATCCATAGTCCAGCGCGTCTGATTGTGCATGGAAATGGAGACGAGCGCTTCTGTCTCCGAACGTTCATTAGAATTCTTCAGCCAAAGGCTTTGCAGCTTCTCTCCGAGTGTCTCCGTGCGTTTATTGATCAAATATTTACACAGCAACATTATAGAAATATACATTTACATATCTCTGAATAAATAACGTCTGTTGGCTCTCTGCAGTCGAGGCAGTTTAGCTTTCCTCGTGTCTTTTTCATTCCCGAGCGTCTGCTAACCCGGCACTAACCCCTTTAAACAGGAGTGTTGGGCTGTCGCACAAAGATGTGCCGCGGAGCGAAGTCGTACGTCAGATGCTCTTAACTCAGAGATGCTGCTGTCCTGAGTGTGACTCAGATCTTTGTTACAAGACAAGAAAGCAAGGCAGTGATTGGCTGTCACTCCCACAGGAAAGGCCCACAGGTAGATGTTACGGTTGGTGGGACTTTTGGAGGTAACTGTTGCAGCAGTATGTTAGACTGTGTAACTGGACCCCCCAGTGGAGACAGCAGGCTCAGCTGAAACATTAGCAGCACTACTTGAGCTGGCTTAGGTTGGTGACTAATGACATGTCCACACGCTGCTGTGGATGTGAAACAGGCAGTAAATATATATGAGGCTGCTCCCTCGTTCACACAGCAGGAAACAAACGCATGTTTGATTTGGCAGATTTTCCTGACGTGACCCCTGAGCGATCGGTGAACGTGTAACCCAAAATTAGACAGAACACAAAACAATGCAAAAGTTCTCACCCAGAAATAAAGCTGGTGCATTTTGGAGCTGCTTCCCCTTTGTGATGGCGCTGCTGCACAGAATTGCATGAAATCAATGTTTCGTTGGCCAAACTTGTTTCCACGTTCTCAGTGTGGAGGTGAGACAAAAACACGAGTGTGTGATTGATTTATTTTCCTCTGGAGCACAGCTGAGGGTTCAGAGCGCGTTGTGTGTTTGTTTGTGTATAATCATGTTTTGGTTGGAAAGCAGGTACCTGACGTGATCCACGCATGTTTACTGTGTGTTGGTATCTCCGTGTTTCCATGGATGTTAGGATAGAGTTGTCACGGGGCCGTGTGGGGGGGGGGGGGGGGGGATAATGAGGAACAGGCCATTCCACTGGATCCAGGACCCCCCCTCCTGCTGACACCTGGAACCTTTTTCCTCGGCTTCCTCTCTTCCCAAGAGCCCACAGCTCCCGTCACTCTCCCCACTTTTTTCCCTTTATTTGACCACTTTGTCCTGTGTCTCCTCTCCTCTCTCCTCTCCTCTCTCCTCTCCTCAGTCTTTCTTAGAGCACACAGACCGCAGTGTCTCGCTGCTTTCCTCCCTCCCTCCCTCCCTGCCGTCCCTCCCTGCTGAGTTCTCAAACTCTAAACTGACCACATCCCTTCCTTTCACCCTGTCTCCCTTCCCCCCACAAGCCTCCTCCATTCTCTCCCCATCATCTCTGTTCCCCGTGGAGCTGGCCCCAATGCTCTGATCCCTTCCTCCATGCCCCCAACCTCCCCACTGTGCCCTCCCAACACACACACGCACAGACTCACACACACACACCCACCCTGTGGTGACTGGCCCCACAGCAGCCCCTGCCTCCCTCCCTCCCTCTGTTTTTCCACTCTTTCTTTCACTTTTTCCCCACCTCTGTCTCCCACACCCTGTTTGATGCTTTACATTTGTTATGCACTTCACTGAAGCTGTTTTTCTCCACTTGGTACTTAGAAGGCAGGAGTTCACTGCATTGTCCTCATTCGGGTTTCTCACCTATGTGTGCACTTCAGTGCTAATCGAGGCTTTTAATCTTTCTAAATGAGGCCAGTGTTTTATTGGTGGCTTTACAGATTGTTTAATTTTTGAATGTGCAGCTGAAAAAACCCTCGTGTAACCTTAAACCCCGCCCCCTGTCAGAACGACGTGGTGTCTTTATTGGAAGTGGTTCCAGTTTCCATAAATATACACATATTCCCCTTTTGATTAGACCAGCATCCCGGGGCACCTGTGTGTCGTCCGTACTGACCCCCCCGTCTGTGGATCAGTTACATTTGTGGCTAAATTTTCACACATTTGCATTTAAACTGGAACCTGACTGTGACGGCGTCCACACTGAGACGACGTCCACACTGAGACGACGTCCACACTGAGACAACGTCCTCACTGTGACGACGTCCACGCTGTGACGACGTCCACACTGTGACGACGTCCACACTGAGACGACGTCCACGCTGTGACGACGTCCACGCTGTGACGACGTCCACACTGAGACGACGTCCATGCTGAGACGGCGTCCACACTGAGACGGCGTCCACACTGAGACAATGTCCTCACTGTGACGACGTCCACGCTGTGACGACGTCCACACTGTGACGACGTCCACACTGAGACAACGTCCACGCTGTGACGACGTCCACGCTGTGACGACGTCCACGCTGAGACGACGTCCACGCTGAGACGGCGTCCACGTCCACACTGAGACGGCGTCCACACTGAGACGGCGTCCTCACTGTGACGGCGTCCACGCTGAGGCGACGTCCACGCTGAGACGACGTCCACGCTGAGACGGCGTCCACACTGAGACGGCGTCCACGTCCACACTGAGACGGCGTCCACGTCCACACTGAGACGGCGTCCACACTGAGACGGCGTCCTCACTGTGACGGCGTCCACGCTGAGACGACGTCCACGCTGAGACGGCGTCCACGCTGAGGCGACGTCCACACTGAGACGACGTCCACACTGAGACGACGTCCACGCTGAGACGACGTCCACACTGAGACGGCGTCCACGTCCACACTGAGACGGCGTCCACACTGAGACGGTGTCCACGTCCACACTGAGCGGACGTCCACACTGAAACGGCGTCCACACTGAGACGACGTCCACACAGAGGCTACGTCCACACAGAGGCTACGTCCACACTGAGGCGACGTCCACACTGAGGCGACGTCCACACTGAGACGACGTCCACACTGAGACGACGTCCACACTGAGATGGCGTCCACGTCCACACTGAGACGGCGTCCACACAGAGACGACGTCCACACTGAGACGACGTCCACACTGAGACGGCGTCCACACTGAGACTACGTCCACACTGAGACTGCGTCCACACTGAGACTGCGTCCACACTGAGACGGCGTCCACACTGAGACGGTGTCCACGTCCACACTGAGCGGACGTCCACACTGAAACGGCGTCCACACTGAAACGGCGTCCACACTGAGACGACGTCCACACTGAGACGACGTCCACACTGAGACGACGTCCACACAGAGGCGACGTCCACACAGAGGCGACGTCCACACTGAGACGACGTCCACACTGAGGCGACGTCCACACTGAGGCGACGTCCACACAGAGGCGACGTCCACACTGAGACGACGTCCACACAGAGGCGACGTCCACACAGAGGCGACGTCCACACTGAGACGACGTCCACACTGAGACGACGTCCACACAGAGGCGACGTCCACACTGAGACGACGTCCACACTGAGGCGACGTCCACACAGAGGCGACGTCCACACTGAGACGACGTCCACACTGAGGCGACGTCCACACAGAGGCGACGTCCACACTGAGACGACGTCCACACAGAGGCTACGTCCACACTGAGACGACGTCCACACTGAGGCGACGTCCACACTGAGACGACGTCCACACTGAGACAGCGTCCACACTGAGACAGCGTTCTCCCCGAAGGAAAACGCAGCGTTTTGAAAACGCTCTCGAAAACGAATACATTTGAAGACGGTGCTTTCACGTCGCAGTGTGGACAGCGAAAACGAGGACGCATGTTAGTCATGTGATGCAGTCATGTGACCAGTTAAACTAAGATAGCAGATGGCGTTATACAGCAGCTGTTTTGTTTACAGTTTAATATCAGCCTGTCGATGCTCCAGAGAGCTTTCCTTCACATTCTTTAACTCTCACTCGCTTTTGCAACTTTGTACTTTTGTGTTACTCGCAGCAACAACTCCACCTCATTGTGAGTCCATTTAACAAACTCGGTGCTTTTCCTTGACATTTTGCCGCCACGTTTCAAAGAGCTGGAAAGTAAATAAGCGGCAGACAGAAATGAGGCAGGTCGAATCTTCTTGCGTTTCACGCATGCGCAGGACTGCAACGTCAGCGTTTTGGCCTTTTCAATGTGGACGCACAACTCTGTGAAAACAACAGGCTGAATGACAGAGGCAAACAACAACAGTCTGAGTCACATGTGCTTTGTTAAGGACAGGTGTCAGCTGAGGGACAGTGTTGTGATACTTACAGTTAGTGTTGTAACTTACTGTGGCTAATGAGCTGAATAATGGTTTCCATTAACACCACTCTCTAATACTTTTCTTTAACTGGAGATTCGTAGTGATCGCAGGTTTGCTGTTGAACTTGGGTTATTTGTACCTGTTTGAAAAACACCAAATCTCTGATTCTTTTTCCAGACGTTTAATAACCTGACCTGGTCCCACGTCACTTAGATGGAGTGGACCTTCGGTCTCTACCTGCACTTCTCCTTCTTACCTGGAATACCGACTCTAAGCTTTTACAAAGGTTACTCAGCCTGCACCGTGACAGCTTACTCAGTATATTACAAAAATTAATATTTACATTTATCTCTTTTTCTGTTGTTATAATTACTTCAGCCTCGTGTTTCTTACCTTGATCTAACACTATGCAGGAAATCTGAACACGTAGTAAGTGTAATACAAAGGTGCACCCAGGTGTGCAGGCACACACACACACATGCAGAGCTTCAGTCGCAGACAGTGGTGGCAAAGGGCAGTGTACCACAGGGAGAGGGCCCATAATAGTTTTAACCCAGTGCTCAGGTGTGACTCGCCTTTGTCCAGCCAAATGTCAGAGAAAAGCAAAACTCCGGGGAGAGGGCTGGGGCTGTAGGATGGGGGTGCAGCAGAGAAAGCAGCGAGCGTGGACGCGTCTTACATGGAGCTGAAGATTTCACTGACAGAGCGTCAGTCTGTTTGTTGTGTCCACCGAGCGAGCTGCTGTTTTCCAGGCTTTCCGTCTGGGCCCCGGTTATGTGGGGGCTGGGAGCCGTGCTCTACTCTCTCCACGCCTCAAGGCCTCCCTGGGGGGAGGACCAACTCTGCCAACCTCGCTCTCCGTTCCCCCCCCCGACACTGAGCACACAGACGCTGACGTCAGCTGCTCGGGGCCTTCTCCCCTGGGTGCTACCAGAACCCTTTGTTTCCCTCCCTCCTCTCCATCTTTCCTTCCACCCCTCCTCACTCCTCTCCCTGTCCTTTGTCCCTAGAAATAGCTGTCCTGCTTAGTGCCTGATTGGAATTCACTTCACTTTGAGAAGTCACAGGGAGAGCCATTGTCAAGTGTGTGTTTGTGTGTGTGTACTCATGGCGATCATGAGGGCATGCATATTTCTTGTACATGTGTGGCTTGTGCAGGTAAGCGATTTGTTGCTGTGTGTCAGGAAGGAAATGAGCTGCAGTGAAAGGACCGTGTTTGTAAAGGAACGAGTTGATATCTCGAAGTTATTCGAAGCGTTTCGTTAATTCTCAGTGAAGTTGCCTCGTTATTGCATTATTATTCGTTATTGCAGGTTCATTCGTGGTTATTTGGCATCTCAAATAAACCAGTTACCAGATGCAGCTGGTTATTAACCCTTTAAAACCGGTCAGAGCAGCACGCTCCGTTTTGTGTAACTATTTTTAAATCCCGGTAGCTCTGCAACCACGTGAGCTAGCGCAATAATTTTCTTGCATATGAAACCGGAGGAGTTGTACTTACATCTTATGCCATCAGCTTGTCCTCGGTCACAGTTTCCTTCCACATATAGCTTTGCAAAAACTGCATAAAAAGCACTTGCAGCAACAAAAACATAATATTCCAGAAACACGCTTTGCCGATCCGATCAGCTGTTTGTAACACTTCCTACGTTGGAATAGACGTCAGCGCGAACTATCGCATGTCCGCCATGACCTGCCCGAAACCGGAAGTGACGTCATTTTCACAGAAATGTAGTTTTTTACCATCAGGGCCTCATGAGCCTATACTGGTGTTTTTAAAAGTTATGTTTGACTTTATGACTTTCTGTGTGGTTTCTGGGATGCTTAGGACTCATATTGCACTGCTGGAAATAGTTTATTTTGATGCATATGCTGCTTTTTTGCAAATTTGCATTATAATATTTATTTTCATTTTTCCTGCAGTGTATAAAAATTGGTGTATTTCAAAAATAAAACTATGAAGACACTCAAAATAAATTTCCTGTGGTGGGAAACTATTTTGTGCAACTTTTTTGTATTTACAGTTTTGAGGGATAAGCCTCTTAAATTTCTCTAACTAGAAATATATGTTAAAAAACAAAAACGATTTTCAATTTTTTGTAGTTTATTGCACTTTTTTGCAATTTATGTAATTACTATGCACTTAATGCAGACATATTATTAAAATCTGGGCTGTAATGGTTGTATTGATGTATAGCAACTTGAAATGCTCCCAAAAATGGCTCCACAGCATGTAAACATATAATATAAGCTCTGGCGGACTTGGTTCTATGGTAGGTCTTAAAGGGTTAAATGTCTAATTGTTTAACCCTTTTAGCTTTAATGAACTCAGTGATGGTTCGATGCGACACACGTTTGATTCCTCTAATACTTTCTCCACAGTGATGTGCTTTAACAGTTGTAAGGCAGCGTGTTGTGCGCAGGCTTTCCTTGCGTGTGTGTTTGTGTGTTCATGCGTGCTTCTGCTCCCAGCATGGATTCTAGAATTGGGGTTAAGGAACAAGAGAATTCCTCCTTCGTATTCCCTCTTTCCTCTCCCCTCGTCTCCAGCTCTGCTTCCATCTTTGTCTCTACCTCAACCCTGCAAGTGGGATGTCTTAAAATATTAACCAATCTGCTCTTCATTTCTCAAATATGGTAGAAAACACACTGCTAAATAAGTCAGGAGACAGGCCTGCCGGGAAGCGCAGAAGAAGGGGGCACTCGACTAAACAACAAAACAACACAAACAACAACAAGGAAAGATGGAGGCAGAAAGAGGGGGAAGGAGAGAGGAAACTCTTACGCTGGATTAGCCAGTTGCCGTGGTTATTGCCTCTGTCGATCTTTCTTTTTCTCGGGCGGGCGCTCGCCTTTTTTCGACTCTAATGAGAGCAGCTCGATTGGAGCATTGCTCTGCACTCCAGCGGCTCAGCGGCTGACCGAGGCCTTCCTGTGCTGCTGGCCGGAGGGAGCGCCCGGCGTGAGTAAGATGCACCGTTACGTGGGCCCGCTTCCATCCTGTGTTCCCCACTCCCGTTTCCTGGGATTGTGTTGAGGCTGGGGCTGATTTTGAAGGGGGATACGGGGGAACGGGTGGTGGATATTTCTCCCCCTTGTAGGCTGCCAAGCCGTGCGGCCTGCGAACGAGCAGATAAAATTGTGTGTGTGTGCGAGTGTGAGTCAAAAACTGCTAAGGCTTGTGTACAGAGATTTGTATGCGCCCGTGTTTTGAGTGTATGTGGGTATTTGGTGTGTGTATTGGGGAGTTTGTCCTCGGAGAATAGTGTGTGCGGTGGTGGTGGTGGGGTGTAGTGACAGCTGCAGAGGGGGGCCGGGGGGGCTTACTGCTTGCTGGCTGATAAGGGGGGCTTCACATCAGAGACATGACGAGAAGACTAATAATTCTGCAGCACAACACGCACAGACACACACAGCAACACACCCAGGCTCATAGAAGAGAAGCAGAGTGAGGGAAAAGTTAAGGAAAGCTAGATAGTGCTGTGGGAGTGTGTGTGTGTGTGTGTGTGTGTGTGTGTGTGTGTGTGTGTGTGTGTGGATTAACACTGCTGCCTGACAGAATAGGAATCAGACAGATTTGGATGTTTAAAGGTGCTTTTAAGCGTCACATTGACTCGTAGGTGTGGGACACGATGCAGGAGTGTACTGCAGTAACACCGTCACTTATTCATCTGCAGGTGGGACTTATTTAAAAGAGAGAGAGGTGCAAACTGAGAGGAAATTAATCCAATTAACTGACGGTTTGACCTGTTTTTGGGGTGTTTTTGTTACACTGATATAAACATAGAGATAATTCTTGTTGTGCATTTTAAGATAAGATAAGATAAAACTTTATTAATCCCTCGGGTGGGTTCCTCTGGGAAATTTGGTTTCCAAAAAAGCACCGACAGAAGTTACAGAGTTACAGAATATTATATATATATATATATATATATATATATACACATATATAGATAAAATATACAAAGGGGATAAATAGGAATAAAAATAAAAATACAAGTGAATTGCACATTTTAAGTATGGAGTCTATTGCAGTGCTGACTATTAACAAAAAGTATTGCACGAACAGATCATCCGCACCTCCTGATTTTTGGGAAAAGGGACTGGTTGGTGTAGAGTGCCTTTGCTTTATACAACACGTCTCATTCACGCTTCATCAGAGGGCAGCTGGTCTGCAGACTGGCATCGAACCACAAACCTCCAGTTAGCAGGATTACAAACAGGCATGTCCCGTTTTTGTTCACTTTAAATGACACTAGTGGTTCTGTGTGGTGATGCTATGTAAGCTTTGTATACAACACTTCACATGTAATGCAGGTTTTTATGCTGAATTCCAGTCTCTAGTTGTCATGTCAACTGAGATATTATGACATGAATATGTGGAGATTTAGCTGCATATAATCATCGGATGCCACAATTTAGGGTCAGGTTTTATAAAAGTACCTAGCAGGAAATGCACAGGTGTGATACTGTACAACATCAGAGCCACGACGTGCAGCACAAGCTGCAGTAAGAAGCGATGCTAAATATATTCACAACAGCTGTCTGGCCTTTTGAAAGAGTGTACAGTTCTCAGCAGGTTCAGAATCCAGCCTGTTAGTGCTGGGCGACATGACGAAATATAGCGTGTGAATGATAGAAAAGTGTCTATCGTGCCATTTGTCTTCTATCGTTTCTATCGTTTCTAACCTAATTTTATAAATTGTTACATAAAATATATTATTAACCCTTTAAAGCCGGTCGGAGCAGCACGCTCCGTTTTGTGTAACTATTTTTAAATCCCTGTAGCTCTGCAACCACGTGAGCTAGCGCAATAATTTTTTTTGCATATGAAACCGGAGGAGTTGTACTTACATCTTATGCCATCATCTTGTCCTCGGTCACAGTTTCCTTCCACATATTGCACTGCTGGAAATAGTTTATTTTGATGCATATGCTGGGTTGTTTTGTTTTTTTTTTTGCAAATTTGCATTATAATATTATTTGTCATTTTTCCTGCAGTATATAAAAATTAAAAATTAATCTCAAAAACAAAACTATGAAGACACTCAAAATAAATTTCTCGTGGTGGGAAACTATTTTGTGCAACTTTTTTGTATTTACAGTTTTGAAATATATGTAAAAAAAAAACAAAAACAATTTTCAATTTTTTGTAGTTTATTGCACTTTTTTGCAATTTATGTAGTTACTATGAACTAAATGCAAACATATTATTAAAATCTGGGCCATAATGGTTGTATTGATGTATAGCAACTTGAAATGCTCACACAAATGGCTCCACAGCATGTAAACATGTAATCTGGCGGACTTGGTTCTATGGTCGGTCTTAAAGGGTTAAATAGCCTGTGGCAAATGTATTAGTGTTGTCTTCTCACTATACATGGCAACACAACAAATCTCTTCTATTACCTACAGAAGGTAGAAAAAGAAAACTCAAGAATCCAGGAAATTTGAGCTAAACCAAGTTAACGACGGGAGCAAGTTGAGAAAGAAAAACTACACTAGCTGAAGATACAGCAGCCTTTCACACGAGGCCCTTATGAGAAAACGTCCCAGCGCCATAAACAAATCACAGGAGCCGTCTCGCATTTGTAAAGGCGTGGCCCTGTTTATGTAGTTGAGAAGCTTTCGTGACCTCATCAAAGTCCTCGATCCGAGGTACGTTATGCCCGGTCGTCAGTAAAGTCGAGTTGCCTCGCTTATATGACGCCAAAGCAGAGAGGATGTTTGCAGTGTCGTGCATTAAGCTGCTGACCTGTGGACGAGCAGAGAAACGCAGCCCTGCATGAGCGTAACCAAAGACGCTGCGCTCGCTGTTTACAGATGGCCGCAGGTCAGGTGGTATATTGTGATATATATCGTTATCGTGATATAAAATAATTCATATCGTGATAAATATTTTCCCATATCGCCCAGCACTACACCGTTCTTTTGTTTCCAGTAACTGTAATCATGTGACTCATTATATGGCTGTAATAATCACACGTCCTTTCTTTGATTTTCCTATGTGCTAAATCCTGCTGAAAACAGCTGATCAGAGCTGATTTACACACTGTGGTTTTAACTGTGTGCCACATGTACCAGTACTGCTCCGAGTACTGCTCCGAGTACTGCTCCCAGTGCTGCTCTGTTACTCACCTTTGCATCTCACATTCTCAGTTTTCCCATTAAATCTGTTCCATTAGTGAAATGTGTTTTTCTCTCTTCTTCTTTGACGTAATAAAAGCCCCACCAGCCCTTAATTATGCATATTTTAGTAATACAATCCAAGTTAACGGTTCAAACATTAGTACATAATAAAACTCCCGAGGCTTTGCTTTTAATTTAATTCGTTCGTTTAAATTAATTTTTGGGGCATGCTTGTGCTTTTAGCTTGCTGCTCTGCAGAGGGAGGGGGTGCAAACGAGAGAGAGAAAGGAGTGAGGGGGGGCGAGCACGTCGATATCAGGGTTTGCTCAGGGAGATCAATCTGTTACAGGTGGAAGCATACAGCATCAGTACAGGTGTTTCAGGCGCTGGCTGATGCATGATGGGAAAGTTTACTAACCAACTGAAAGCAGGTGAAATTTTATCAGCTGTGTTTAAATGTTTGCATCGAATAAAACGTGACAGAAATGAAGGAATGCAGAGTGACAGCGAGGAAAAGGACGGCTGGTTGTGAGGAGCTGGACCAATCACGGAGCAGCGGGAGGAATACAGGGGCTGGGATAGAGGTGGGCAGACAAGGGGCCCCCTCGAAAGGCATGAGAGCACAATGAAGTCAGTCAGTCAAAGGGCCAGTTTCTCTGCTCTCACCACTCTATTAGTGTGTGTGTGTGTGTGTGTGTGTGTGTGTGTGTGTGTGTGTGTGTGTGTGTGCGTGTGTGTGTGTGCGTGTGTGCACATGTGTGTGTGTGCGTGTGTGTGTGTGTGAGAGAGATAGAAAAAGAGTGTGTGCTCATGTTTGACTTTGTTGTGCCTGTGTGTCCATGTGCAAATGTTCAGCTGCATGTCTATAGCTGTGTGTGTGTGCACGTGTGTGTGTGTGTGTGCGCACATGTGCACACATGTGCGCACACACACATGTGCACATGTGTGTGTTTGAAGCCAGTGTGGTGCTGTACAATAGTTTGGGTCCCAGAGCGATCTGCTTTTCTGCTGCAGAGACCAACCAGTCAGTGGTCTCCATTGATCTGCACCCCTTCACCACAGACACTCCCACCCACTGTGTGTGTGTGTGTGTGTGTGTGCACGTGTGTGTGCACATTTTCTCCAATCAGCAGCCACGTGCACGTGCACTTGTGTTTTCTACCACGACTCCTCCTCTCACGACCTTCACCTTTGTGATAGTTTAGTTGTGACCTGAAGCTTTTTGTGAAGCGATGTTTGTATCTGTTCTTCAAAGTGTTTGCATATCTCAGGGTTTGTGCAGCTTTGTGTGTCTGTGTGTGCGCCTTTCCTTTTCCTGTTGGGCGGACACAGCAGAGAGCAGAAAGTAGAGAGGTGTGTGGAAGAGAGCAATTTACCCTCGAAACCCTCCTTCATTCCACACACACACACACACACACACACACACACACACACACACACACACACACACACACACACACACACACACACACACACGGCTCAGCTTGGCGGATGTAGGTTGTAATTACGGGACCCCCCGGCCTCCGTCTTTCTGTCTTTGCCCGACTTTGCCCTGCCGACCTCTCCCCCCCTTTGATCTGTTTCATGTCACCAATTCTCACACACACTTACACACCTTACTCTCACACACACTTACACACCTCACTCTCACACACACACACACTTTCCTCCCAACACTACCTTTGTTTCTGTGCGTCCGTGTGTGTCTGAGCGCTGCTTTTTGTTGCAGCCAGCGTGAGGTCGTTAATTCACACAGGAGCCTCTTTTCTGGACGGTTTGTTCTGAGAGCTTCTTCAGCACTGCTCTGCTGCTCTATCCTGGTTTCATCCTTTCTGACTAATCTCTGTGAAACCACGTCTGCACGTCCAATATAAAGACTGTTGTTTGTGTTTGTAGTCGTTGTCAGAGAAAAGTGAACTAGTTTAAATATCACATGAATCAATGACTTTTGAGTATTTTAAGGATCAGTCTTTCTGTTGTGTGTCTGCCTCCTGCTGCCCCCCCCCCACCCCCCCGTGTCACCTTTTTCCTCCCTTCTGCTCGTCCTCGACCCTCGGCTTGTCGTCTTGTCTTTCTCGAGGGACAGAGAGGTTTAATGGACGAGTAATTATTCTCCAGCGCTCTGTTCAGGTGAAACCACAGAGATGAGGCGACCAGCTGTGTGTGCACCCACATACTCTACATATATCAGAGAGGTGGGTCATGTTAGCAACGGCTGTCAGGCCTCACATGTACACCAACTCTGAATTAGATTAACCCTTTAAAACCGGTCGGAGCAGCACGCTCTGTTTTGCGTAACTATTTTTAAATCCCGGTAGCTCTGCAACCACGTGAGCTAGCACAATAATTTTTTTTCATATGAAACCGGAGGAGTTGTACTTACATCTTATGCCATCAGCTTGTCCTCGGTCACAGTTTCCTTCCACATATAGCTTTGCAAAAACTGCATAAAAAACCGGCAGTGACGTCATTTTCGCGGAAATGTAGTTTTTTACCATCAGGGCCTCATGAGCCTATACTGGTGTTTTTAAAAGTTATGTTTGACTTTATGACTTTCTGTGTGGTTTCTGGGATGCTTAGGACTCATATTGCACTGCTGGAAATAGTTTATTTTGATGCATATGCTGCTTTTTTGCAAATTTGCATTATAATATTTATTTTTGTTTTTTCTGCAGTTTATAAAAATTGGTGTATTTCAAAAATAAAACTATGAAGACACTCAAAATAAATTTCCTGTGGTGGGAAACTATTTTGTGCAACTTTTTTGTATTTACAGTTTTGAGGGATAAGCCTCTTAAATTTCTCTAACTAGAAATATATGTTAAAAAAACAAAAACGATTTTCAATTTTTTTGTAGTTTATTGCACTTTTTTGCAATTTATGTAATTACTATGCACTTAATGCAGACATATTATTAAAATTTAGGCTGTAATGGTTGTATTGATGTATATCAACTTGAAATGCTCCCAAATATGGCTCCACAGCATGTAAACATATAATATAAGCTCTGGCGGACTTGGTTCTATGGTAGGTCTTAAAGGGTTAAATGCTTTCGGGTGAGAAGCTTCTTTTTATCTCGCTGTGTGAAGCAGAGATGCTGTAATCATTTGGTCACAAACCCTCTGAATCAGGACGTCCGGGTGGGCGGAGTCACATAAAACACGTTGCAGTTACGTCTGCTCCGTTGTCTTTGTTGTTTTGCTCGTCTTTAGTCATGGCTGCATGTGTTTGTGCATATTTATGCACATCACTCGGTCGTGTCCCAGTGTGTGTTCTCTGTTTCCATCTCTGCTGCCGTCTGTGCCACTAATCCCCGAGTGTGTCAGTAATGGCAGGTCCAGGTGTTCTGCTCTGCTCGGCTCCTCCCTCGGGGACTCCTCTTCAGTGTGTGTGTGCGCGTCTCTCATGGGGGGGTTTAAGAGTTGCGAGTAGGGGGCTGTCCAGGATCCCACTTTCCAGAAGGGGAGCGCTGGGCTGGCAGTACCCGCCTCTCACAGCTTGCTCTCGGGTTTCCCCTGGGCACAAGACCACCCCCCCTCTACTGTTGCCCCCCCGGGACGTCAGGAGCCTCTCTGTCTCTTTATCCCTCGTTTTTCCTGCTCTGGTCCCTCACGTGGAAGCCTCGGTTACGGTGCTAGCTTGGTTAAAAACACTGTGTGCATGTATGTTTGTGTTACATATAGAGATGAGTGTGTTTGTTTACCTGAGTCTGTGTGTAACTGTTTGAGTTTGCAACGGCAAGCTCCAGCTGCCCGCATCTCTTATTTATAGGTCCCACGTACGCGTAGGCGAATGTGGGAGGACCTGTGTGTGTGTGTGTGTGTGTGTGTGTTGATACATCAATCACACCCATTTATAGCAGATGCAGTTTGTTTAAAATGATGAACGCACAATGATCCTGCGTGTGGTTCTCACTAAACACTAATTATCCGTTATTGTTCACAAGGCAACACTAACAATGCTCTGAAACATAACTCGGCTCTTATTCATAGCTGTGTGTGTGTCTGTGTGTGTGTCTGTGTGTGTGTGTGTGTGTGTGTGTGTGTGTGTGACTCAGGTGAATGTGTTTCTAGGTTAGTGAGCGGTCTGCCAGTCCACCAAACCTCATTCTTATAAATAGATGATATGGCCGCCGGCGTGCACACAATGGGATCACACCACTCTGTGTGTGTGTCTTCGTGAAAACACGTGCATATGTTGTGTATGTGTGCGTTGGCACGGTGTTGTTGTTTATCTAACACTCTGCCTGACAGCTGGTTCTCGTTTCTGAGTGAACAAACAGCAGACGAGATGGACGGAGGGACGAGGAGCTCGCCGCACGGGGAGCGCAGCCACGACTCAGTTTAGGTGCCTCGCTCGGCGTTTCCGACTGAGTCGATGAAGTAAATATGCAAAGGGAAACGGGGCACGGTGAGATTAAAGGAGTCTGAAGATGGAGAGGATAGAAAAGGAGGGAAGTGTGGTTAAGAGGAAGCAGATGTGAGACCTCCTCTACCACATGCTGTGGGACGGACCAGACGTTGCGTGTTCCTCTTTATGTTCGCTGCTTTTTCCACTTTATTGGCTTCTTGATTGCATCAAAGACTGAAGATGTTTCCGAGCGCGCTGTATTTGTGGCGCTGCTGAGCGTGGCGTGGAATCACAGAGGTGTGCAGTGATGTCACACGTTGTTACTCTGAACCCCCTAAAATGTGCTCGCATACGTTTAAAGCTCATTCAGCAGCTTCACAGCTGAACGCAGAGCTGTTAATCCTCCGATACGTCTTCATGTGCATCTCAGTATTTGTTTGTATGACCTGCGCTGACCTCAGATTGTTGAGCTGCTCTGTGTGTGTAATGCACTATTTGATATTTGTGTAGCGGTTTTTATCCTGTATACTCGGGGCAAACTTGTCATCTGCCAGCCCGCTGTCCACCCACCCCCATCCGTAGCCCCCTGCCCCTAACCTTCTGCCCTCAAACACACTTGCACACACACACAAACACACACTGCCCATATGGAGCAGTTGGCGCCCAAAAGCGTCCAAAGCAGCCGGACCCATTCCCAGGGCAGGAGGTGAGGGTCCCCGCCGCCTGCTTAGAGCGTGTGAATGCATGTGTTTCTGTGCGTGTCCGTCCATCGTGTTCTCGCGGGCTCGAGCCCCGGACAGACTGCCGCATCGTCCTCGCTGTAGCTGTTTGTGTGCGTTTCTCCCGACAGACTGCGTCCCGTGTGAGCTGCGAGGACGGCAGCAGAGGACTGTGGGTCCTCGGAGCGTAGGCCAGGGATGCAGCCGGGGCCGCATATGTGTAAACCGC
Organism: Neolamprologus brichardi; assembly: GCF_056152115.1. Taxonomy (NCBI): domain Eukaryota; kingdom Metazoa; phylum Chordata; class Actinopteri; order Cichliformes; family Cichlidae; genus Neolamprologus; species Neolamprologus brichardi. The sequence goes on along the minus strand of NC_142110.1, from coordinate 767,224 downwards.
TTCACCAGTGTGTGTGTGTGTGGGGGGGGCATGTTCATGTTCATGTTCAAGAGTCAGAAGCTGGTCATTACTCTATCTGCAGCACTCGCTGGTTATGAAAATAAGACAAAGCGTTGTTCTGTCGGCACATTCGATGGACGACACAACAGGAAGCTTCACTCCAACAGTCTGACTGGTCAAAGTAAAAGTCCTACTGTGCAAATCTCAATGCATGGCAACCGGTAAGCTAAGCACAGCTGACTGGTTGCCATGTCAACGCGCATGCTAATCACAGAGCCAGGTAGGGATCTTTCTGCTATTGTCTTGTTTGGCTGTGCCGATTGACGAGTGCAGCATGTGGGACAAAGCGTCAGATTATTGCTGCACGTTAAGGCTCGTGCGCTACTGTTACTGTCAAGTTACGACTGCGACAGCCAAACAAAGCAATAAGCCATCCAGCCTGCTTTTTCGGAGCAAAACACACAAATTGTGCAATTTATTAGTGCAATGTAATCGTCAGGTGTGCGCTGCGGCCCGTCGAAATGATTTCCAGCGCGGGGCTGAGACGATGCTGTTATTTTAAGCTGCAGGATGTTGTTCACGTGAAGGGTGCAGCACGAACAACACGTTTCTCATCAAACTTACTTCAGCGTTGGTTTCGAGTCGGCTTTAATTGTGTTTGTGTGCATATGTGAGATGGTCAGAGCCAGAATGAGTGTGTGCTGGGCTGCCCAGAGCGAGCCAAGGGTGGAAGTTGTTTTTCTGCCCCCTGTGGTGAGTGTGTGTGTGTGTGCGTGCACGCCTGGGGCAGCCTGGGGCCATCGGAGGGGGCCTGGGGAGCGGGTGGAGGAGGGATGAAGAGGGATGGAGGGATGGAGGGATAAGGTCAGCGGGGGTCTTGTGGAGTAAAGGTGCAGGTCTGGGCTGATGGCCAGCCTCAAAGGTGGAGTGGAGAGTTGGACTGGGAGGAACTGGGCTGTAAGAAAGAGGGGGGGGGAACCAGTCTGTACCTGGGACGCTTGAATAGTAGCGGACTTTCTCTCTCATGCAAGATTAGACTTAAAGAGAAGACTCGACCAGCTCCTGGTGTCCTTCATTCGAATTGATGCTTTTTTATTTGAATAATATTTTATTCTGACAGCTAATTGGTTGGTTAACCTAACAGATGACTTTTTTACTCATTTATAATATCAGTTCAGTATCTTAGGCAGTTTCAGCTTCCGCAGCAGCCTTGGGACCTGAAAGCCTTTTGCTGCTACCAGCTGAGCGTCTTTGATTCGAACATCAAAGACGTGTAAAAGAGCGAAAGCGTGACATACATGGGTTGTATTTCCATTTCAGGCATTTAGCCGACATCGTTATGCGGGGCTAACTAAACGAACCCGAGTTGTTCATTGACTCGTTTAATCAGTCGCTGCACCGCAGCAGACACGCCATATTTCAAATGTACGACTGGTTTTTATTTTTGGGGCTTCCAGTAATTATCGGCAGCTCTAATCGTTGCATACGAAGAGCTCGACGTCTGCAAAGTTTCTTTTAAATTTAGATTTTGCGGCTTTGATCAGGTTTCTCTGTGTGTGTGACAGTTATGACAAACTTGGTGAATGTGCATGAGCGAGGCAGGAACATAAAGAGAAATCGATCAGCGTGTGTGTCTCTTCTACAGCGCTTCACCAAGGCTGCGTCCTCCACACGTCGCCGCGCTGTCTAGCCTATTAGAGAGACACGCGGGGAGTGTGGGTGTGTTGTTTGCATGTGTCTGTTTGTGCGCTCGTCTGTCATTTCAGGTAGACTCGGGCGGTCCGTTAACTTTCTGTCTGCTCTTTTCCATCTTTAGTGCACACCCATAGGTCCTCTCCTCTCCTCGTTTCCGTCTCCTCTTTCATCCCACCGTCTCTTCTCTCTCTTTTGGAGTTCAGAGTCCGTCCATCTGGAACATCCTCCCCCGCCTTCTCTCCCTCGGTCCCGTCCAGGCCGAGACACGGGGGTGAAGGCCAACACCAGTAGGGGAGGAACGGTGGGAGAGATGGAGGGACAGAGGGAGAGATGTCAGCGCTATAATGAGTAACAACATGAAAGGTGACGGAGGGAGGGAGTGGAGGAGAGATGAAGACGGAAGAGGAGAGGGACTGCTGAGGACAGAGGGAGGGAGGAAGAATAGAGGGAATGATGGGAAAGGAGACGACTGCAGAGTGAGAGATAAAGCGGAGCGGAGCGGTTGGGGCCCCGTGGTCGCTCCGCTCGTTCGTTTTCATTCGCCAGAGAAGAACAGAGAGGAGGAGGAGGAGACGGGGGCAGGAGCAGCGTGTGTCGGCGTCCGCCTGTTTCTCTTATTTTTCCTCCTTCAACACTTTCTCTGCTCCCCCCTCCCCCTCCGTCCTCCTCATCTCGCCTCCTCTCGAGGATCCTTCTCTAATTTAACTTTTCATTGAAATTTTCTTCGCCCCCCCTCCCCGTCCTCCAGTTTCTCCCAGTTTGCCACGCGGCCTTGTCTTGCCAGGTCCCCTCGTGGCCGACTGACAAAGGCGCCGTTAAAAAGCCGTGTGATCCTCCATTTTAGCGCCAGCCACGCTAGTCAGAGGATTAGGGCTCTTTAATGACGCTAATCTCTCCTCCCCTTCTTTCTCGACCCCCCCCCCCCCCCCCCGCCCCTCAAAAAGTGATTTCACCCTCTTGCTCGAACTAAATCTCCGCGGTGCAATCTCCCCCTTCTGTCTCTCTTCAGCCACTGTCCCACCTCAGCAGCGTTTCCACTGACTCATGCCTTTAATGACCAACGTGCGTCCACACAGACTTTTCTTTTGAAGGGGTGGCTCGGGGTTATTTACTTCCTTTTTGCCACTTTTCTCACGTCTGTAAGGTTCGGTTTGTTTTTCCAGCCACTGAGTGGCGAGCACACACTCACTCTTTGTCTCCGCCCGAGTCATGTTTGACAGAGAGCGAGACGGCGAGCAGGAGCTGTGTCGGTAAGCGTTCCTGTGGCGTGACAGCAGAGCCGTAAATGCAGTTGTCTGTTGATGTCAGCGCTTTATGTCCGTGGAGGCTGAACTTCAGGACACATGAAGAACTTTTTGTCACAGCAGCAGTTGTTGGGTTTTTGCCCCATCATGAGACGGATCCACTCAGTCCAGTATACTGGTTCTGGTCCATTTGGAGAATCTCCCACTCATGAATCTGTCACACTAAGTCTCACAGAATCCTATTTGCTCATCGCCACGCCTGCAGTTACCCCACGATTCATCACAGTTTCCACTCAGTGAGACGCAATCCACAGCAGAGCCGCCACACACATGTAGATGGTCGTGTGTGTGTGTGTGTGTTCACATGTGCGTGCGTGCATGTGCGTGCGTGTGCGCACATGTGCGTGCATGTGTGTGGGTGCATGTTGGTGCGTGTGCGCACATGTGCGTGCATGTGTGTGGGTGCGTGCACGCGCGTGTGGGTGTGTGTGCACATGTGTGTGCGTGCATGTCGGTGCGTGTGCATGTGTGCACATGTTAGTGCGTGCATGTCGGTGCGTGTGTGTGTGTGTGTGTGTGCGTGCGTGCATGTGTGTGTGTGTGCTGTTTTAGATTTCTAAAACGATCAAACTTAACGCACTCGGGGCGTCGGGCTGCAGAAATCTTGCGCTCGTAGAATCTTGGCACAAACGTCTTCTCTGTGATTGGTTGCTGGCCCAGTTGATAAAGCCATCAGATAAACAACAACGTCTCCTCTCCTCTCTGATCTCCTCGCTCCTTTACATTTTTCAGGCATGCTAAATAGCCACGCTGTGCTCGTTCGCCGAGCGCACAAAGAGGAACAGAACAATATCAAGCATTATTCAGCCCTCTCTTTTGTCGCCTCAAATCCATTCTGAAGTGTCTATTAAAGGAGTCGTGGCCTTTCTGTCGCCTCTGTGCCAGACGACACAGGAGGGAGAGAGAGGAGAGAGAGGGAGGAAAACAGGAAAAGAGCAGTGCATAATCTCCTATGTATGACAGATAAAGGGAGTGAATATCGCCATCTTTCCGCTCTGCTCTCCACATCCTCTAATCGCTTTTGCGACGTTTCAATCTGCCAAGGCCCTAATGAAAATATGATGAGGCGGATCTATGGTCCTCGGGGACAGACGGAGGTACGGGGGAGGAGGGAGGCGAGGAGAAGGAGGGAACGAGGGAGAACGAAGGGAGAGAAAATACACTCTGTCCTTATTTCTGGGCTCCTTCGGGGATTCATAGTTCTTGGAGCTTTCTATTTAGATGTTGCTGATGCCCGAGTGGCTCTGCTTCTCTCTCCACCTTCAGTTTCACTCCATCCTCCTGTTTTCGTCTTTGTATTTGTATGTTTTTACCTTCCACACACTCTCTCCCTCCTTTTGCCTTCCAGGAAAGGTGAAAGTTTCTGACGGGGTTTGTTTTTCCTCGCCGATCTGCAGCTGTGATTTTAAAAAAGCGGGACGCAGTTACTCCTTGTAAACTTTCTGTGTCTCCCTGTCTCAGACGGTGACGATGACCCAGCAGGTTTGTCCTGGGTGCCTTCCTCGCCCTCCAGTAAGGATGTGGCATCGCCTTCGCAGATACCCGATGGCTGCTGTGACCTCGGCATGGCCACTGGCGGCGAGGAGGAGGGAGGAGCGGGCCTGCCGTACCCGTGCCAGTTCTGTGACAAGTCCTTCAGGTACCACATCCAGATGTTTGCAGAAGGAAACGCGTTCAGATGCATCGCCATGTTTATGAAAATCAACGTGCGCACCAACAAACTGTATTCTCAGTATCGCCATGGTAACACACGGACCACTAAGGCAAACAGTAAAGGGAGTGAGGTGAATACATTTCTCACTCGCCTCTCGGGGGACTGAGTCAAGAACCATTTTAAGAACAGCTGTCATCATCATCATCATCCTCTGTATCACCCGCTCTGTCCTCGCCATCGTCCTTTTCGAACCAACGCTTTGTAAAAACGTAGATGTCTGATACATCCGGTTACTTTGACACGTGCGTGAGTGTTGCTGCAATAACACATAAACGTTGTCGTTGTCTCGCAGCCGCCTGAGCTACCTGAAGCGACACGAGCAGATCCACAGCGACAAGCTGCCTTTCAAGTGCACCTTCTGCAGCCGTCTGTTCAAACACAAGCGGAGCCGAGACCGCCACGTCAAACTGCACACAGGTACGTGCAAACATCTCGCCTGAGACGAGCTGCTGCGTCCTCGCGTTTCGTTTTCTATCCCTGTTTTTAATCACGTCAGGATTGTCTGAGAACTGCAAACTGTGATGTTTGTAAAGTTATTCAATGAAGCAGAGACGAAGGAAAACTGTAGGAATAGTTTTAACATCATCAGTGAAGCTTTTGCCTTTCAATGATTTAGGAGATAAGAAGTACAGCTGTCAGGAGTGTGAGGCGGCTTTCTCTCGCTCGGATCACCTAAAGATCCACCTGAAGACGCACAGGTAGCTGCTTCTGCACTCATCAGCACAATAAAGCTCAGAATCGGTGCTGATTTCTACTCCTTTTCTCTTTTTTCCAGCTCCAGCAAACCGTTTAAGTGCAGCGTGTGCAAGCGCGGCTTTTCCTCCACCTCGTCGCTGCAGAGCCACATGCAGGTAAGTGTTACCTGTGGTACTGAGATTAATGGGCACAGGTGCACTGCACGACTGCGTGTGAATGTTGTTCCTGCGTCCTCGCGTCTGAATGTCTGTCTCCGGCAGGCTCACCGTAAGAACAGAGAGCACCTCGCCCTGAGGAGCGAGAGAGACGGAGGAAAGAAGGGAGCGGCCGGAGACGGCGACCTGGAGCAGGACCTGTACATGTGCGATTACTGCGAGGAGACGTTCAGTCAGACCGACGAGCTGGAGAAACACGTCCTGACCAGACACCCCCAGCTGTCGGACCGGGCCGACCTGCAGTGCATCCACTGTCCTGAGATCTTTCTCGACGAGGCTTCGCTGCTCACGCATATCGAAACGCAGCACGCTAACCGCAAACACAAGTACTGCAGAGCTTTACCTCTCAAACGTCTCCGCTCGCCGCTCTGATAACCATTACTCACCTCTGACCTCTGTGTCCACAGATGCCCCGTCTGCTCGGAGCAGTTCCCCTCCGTCGAGGACGTGTACTGCCATCTAGACAGCCATCGTCAGCCCGATTCGTCCAACCACAGCGCTGCCAGCCCCGACCCGGCGCTCGGCAGCGTCGCCTCAATGAGCTCAGCCACTCCAGACTCCAGCGCCAGCCTGGAGAGAGGCTCCACCCCCGACTCCACGCTAAAGCACAGCCAGGGCAGCGAACGCAGCCGCAGGAGAGGCGGCGATCCCGGCGAGGACGTGGGGATAAACCTGGGCCATCAAGGCGGAGGTGCGTTAGCCACTTACCTACAAAGTAGCTGCACAGTTACCAGGTAGTCACCACTAAAGTAGCCTTTGTGTCTGCAGGCGGGGGCGGATCCTGGGGTAAAGTGACCTACTCTTGCCCTTACTGCTCAAAGAGAGACTTCCACAGTCTGGCCGTGCTGGAGATCCACTTGAAGACCATCCACGCAGATAAGCCACAACAGAGCCACACGTGTCAGCTGTGCCTGGAAACTCTGCCCACGCTCTACAACCTCAACGAGCACGTGCGCAAAGCTCACCGTGCGAGCGGAGGGACGGTGGGTGCGGCGGCCTTTCCTCTGCTGCAGTTCACCAACGTCACGGCGTTCCACTGCAACTACTGTCCCGACATGTTCGGGGACATCAACTCTCTGCAAGAGCACATCAGGGTTTCCCACTGCCTGCCCGGCGGCATCATGGCAGGATCCACCACATTAGGTGTGTTTAAGCTGCTTATCGGTGAGATGGTGTTGAGTACATGTCGTCATTTCCTGTGACTGTTGTTGCTGCAACCATTAAAGCGAGCTTCTCCATCCTAGAAGGGAACCATGCCTTCTTCTGCAACCAGTGCTCCATGGGTTTCCTGACAGAGTCCTCGCTGACGGAGCACATTCAGCAGACACACTGCACCTCCGCAACAGGTGGAGGAAGCGCATCAGGTGGAGCAGTGGCCAAACTCGAGTCTCCCATACTTCAGGCGGGATCTCAGTCCTTCATGGAGGTGAGGAAAACTGTAAATCTGTTCAGTGTAACCAGTAAGAAGAAGAAACACGATCCTGTCATTTGTTAGTCGGACTTTTTAACCCACAGTTCACAGTGAAACACTGAAACATGCTGCTGTTCACACTGAAAAGACTCTTCGAGTAGCTGTTAGTAGGGATGCAACGATACCAATTTTTTCAAACCGATACGATACTTGGATCTGAGTACTTGCCGATACTGAGTACAAAAACCGATACTTCTACCACACACACACACACACACACACACAAATACAATGAATTGGAAGACAGGTTTTATTTTATTCTCTGCTGATAAAAAATAAAATCTTAATAAAAATGACCACAAAAAAATTTCAAGTGAAAAATCAGCACTTCTGTTAAATTATTGCAGTCTCCACATTGTAATTTAACAAAATATCACTGAACTATTGGCACTGTCTCGAGCTTTCAGAATAATAAATAAACACTTCTGTTTGGAATAAAATAAATACAAATTAGGTTTGAGAATAAAATAAACTTTTAAATTGTTGCAGAGTGTCCATATTGTAAACAAACAAACAAAATAATTATTATTAAATAAATAATAAAATATAAAAAATTATAAAATAAATCATAAAGAAAATAATAATTGGCCCCCTAGTGGCCAATCTAAAAAACTACAACAGAAATGACAAGCCACCCTCTGATTAATGAAATAAGTTGGTATCAGTTCATGGTATCGGTTAACTTTTACGAGTATGAGTACACACACATTTTACAGTATCCGCCCCGATACCGATACTGGTATCGGTATCGGGTGATACTGGTATCCCCGATACCAAACCAGTATCGGTATCGGTGCATCCCTAGCTGTTAGCGTTTATAAACTCATGAACATACTGACGTGATTTTATCTGTAAGCTCGCAGTGATTGAAATGACTTTTGTGACGACTCGGCGTATTGCATCCTAATCTCTAAAAAAAGTAAAGCGTTATTATCCACGCACAGGTTTACTCCTGCCCTTACTGCACCAACTCTCCTATCTTCGGCTCACTCCTCAAGCTCACCAAGCACATAAAGGAGAACCACAAGAACATCCCGCTGGCCAACAACAAACGGCAAGCCAAAGTCGCAGACCTGAGCCCCGCCTCGTCGGACGTCGAGATCTCCTCCCCGAAACGCCACCGGCTCGGAGGGGACTCCACTCCATCCGTGGGGAGCAACGGAGACTACCCCTGCAACCAGTGCGATCTGCGCTTTGCTAGTTTTGAGGGTTTCCAGGCCCACCTCAAGTCGCACCTGGAGATGCTGCTGAGGCGCCAGTCCTGCCCCCAGTGCAACAAGGAGGACTTTGAGTCGCAGGAGGCGTTGCTGCAACACCTGACGGTGCACTACACCACCACGTCCACCCAGTATGTGTGCGAGAGCTGCGATAAACAGTTCTCGTCGGTGGACGACCTGCAGAAACACCTGCTCGACATGCACACGTTTGTCTTGTACCACTGCACCCTCTGTCAGGAGGTCTTTGACTCCAAGGTGTCTATCCAGGTAAACGACACGCGGCTCGTTGTCGAGTGTGACGTTTTGCAGACACGAATCCCAAAAGATGCAAAGTTTATCTGCTGAGTTTGTTTCTCTGGCCTCACATGCAGGTGCATCTGGCAGTGAAGCACAGCAACGAGAAGAAGCTGTTTCGCTGCACAGCGTGTGCCTGGGACTTCAGGAAGGAGGCGGATCTTCAGCTGCACGTTAAACATAACCATCTGGGCCAAAGGTCGGGCCTCCCGGGAGGCCTCGGTGCAGGTACTGTCAGGCTGTGCCACGTTTAACAAACACACGATTGTGATGTGAAAAGTCTGATATTTCCTGTTCCCGTGCCACTTGATCTTTGACAGGACTCAAACCCCGGAAGTGCATCTTCTGCGGGGAGAGCTTCGGAACAGAAGTGGAGCTCCAGTGTCACATCACCACGCACAGCAAGAAGTTCACGTGCCGCTTCTGCGGCAAAGCTTTCCACGCCATCTCGCTGCTGGAGAGACACCTGAGAGAAAAGCACTGCATCTTCGACGGCAGCAACATCACCGGCAACGGAGGCGGCACCGGGAGCAGCGGGAGCCAGAACGGGACGCCTAACGGTTTGGCGCAGACCTCCAAGCGAGGAGGAGGAGGAAGTGGCAACGGAGGAGCAGGAAGCGTGGAGAGAGCGACGGTCGCGGCTGCCGAGCAAGCCGACCTGCAGAACATGCTGCTGAAGAGCGCAGCGGTGGGAGGAGGCTCGAGCCAGGGCGGAGATGCAGCCAACAGCCACGAGGCGAGCGGCGGAGAGGAGGAGCTGGATAATGCAGAGCCCATGTACGCCTGCGATATCTGCGGCGCCGCCTACACCATGGAGTCCCTGCTGCAGAACCACCGCCTGCGCGACCACAACATCCGGCCGGGAGAAGACGACGCCGGTAATGTCGTACTCTGTCATCGATAGGGAGTCCTCTGTGTCGTTGTCGTGTTTGTGATTGTGTGTGTTCATCATGTGTAACAGGTTCTCGAAAGAAGAAGGCGGACTTCATCAAAGGAAACCACAAGTGCAACGTGTGCTCCCGAACCTTCTTCTCTGAGAACGGGCTTCGTGAGCACGCTCAGACGCACCGCGGCCCCGCCAAACACTACATGTGTCCCATCTGTGGCGAGCGTTTCCC